>NC_141879.1:12742272-12893787 GCF_056163025.1 Triticum urartu
CAACATCCGGGCGAAACCCACAGTAAGATCCCCTCCCTGTAGACCCGACGCGTCCGTTTCCCCCCTCCAGGTGATGGCGGTGGCGCCGTCCGTGTGAGGGGGCAAACCCCGGAGACGCGTGCCGCCTCTTCGGACATGCCAGCACACCATCCCGCATGTATGAGGGCCCGGTGCGACGCTCGGGTGGCATTGCTACCCCCCCACGGCCCCCGTCCCACCTAACCCTGTAGCGTTTGACCACGGGATCTAGCCCTTTGACTTTGCACGGACGGGTTTTGACTAGTGGAACTATCCACCCGGTCGTGTTAGGTCAGCCCATACGAACACTTTAGAGCAACATCCGGGCCAAACCCACAGTAAGATCCCCTCCCTGTAGACCCGACGCGTCCGTTTCCCCCCTCCAGGTGCCGGCGGCGGCGCCGTCCGTGTAAGGGGGCACACCCCGGAGACGTGTGCCGCCTCTTCGGACATGCCAGCACACCATCCCGCATGTATGAGGTCCCGGTGCGACGCTCGGGTGGCATTGCTACCCCCCCCACGGCCCCCGTCCTGCCAAACCCTGTAGCGTTTGACCACGGGATCTAGCCTTTGACTTTGCACGGACGGGTTTTGACCAGTGGAACTATCGACCCGGTCGTGTTAGGTCAGCCTATACGAACACTTTAGAGCAACATCCGGGCCAAACCCACTGTAAGATCCCCTCCATGTAGACGCGACGCGTCCGTTTCCCCCCTCCAAGTGGTGGCGGCGGTGCCGTCCGTGTGAGGGGGCACACCCCGGAGACGCGTGCCGCCTCTTCGGACATGCCAGCACACCACCCCGCATGTATGGGGGCCCGGTGCGACGCTCGGGTGGCATTGCTACCCCCCCCCACGGCCCCCGTCCCGCCTAACCCTGTAGCGTTTGACCACGGGATCTAGCCCTTTGACTTTGCACGGACGGGTTTTGACCAGTGGAACTATCCACCCGGTCGTGTTCGGTCAGCCCATAGGAACACTTTAGAGCAACATCCGGGCCAAACCCACAGTAAGATCCCCTCACTGTAGACCCGACGCGTCCGTTTCCCCCCTCCAGGTGCCGGCGGTGGCGCCGTCCGTGTGAGGGGGCACACCCCGGAGACGCGTGCCGCCTCTTCGGACATGCCAGCACACCATCCCGCATGTATGAGGGCCCGGTGCGACGCTCGGGTGGCATTGATACCCCCCCCCCCACACGGCCCCCTTCCCGCCTAACCCTGTAGCGTTTGACCACGGGATCTAGCCCTTTGACTTTGCACGGACGGGTTTTGACCAGTGGAACTATCCACCCGGTCGTGTTAGGTCAGCCCATACAAACACTTTAGAGCAACATCCGAGCCGTCCGTGTGAGGGGGCACACCCCGGAGACGCGTGCCGCCTCTTCGGACATGCCTGCACACCACCCCGCATGTATGAGGGCCCGGTGCGACGCTCGGGTGGCATTGCTACCCCCCACGGCCCCCGTCCCGCCTAACCCTGTAGCGTTTGACCACGGGATCTAGCCCTTTGACTTTGCACGGACGCGTTTTGACCAGTGGAACTATCCACCCGGTCGTGTTAGGTCAGCCCATACGAACACTTTAGAGCAACATCCGGGCCAAACCCACAGTAAGTTCCCCTCCCTGTAGACCCGACGCGTCCGTTTCCCCCCTTCAGGTCCCGGCGGCGGCGCCGTCCGTGTGAGGGGGCACACCCCGGAGACGCGTGCCGCCTCTTCGGACATGCTAGCACACCACCCCACATGTATGAGGGCCCGGTGTGATGCTCGGGTGGCATTGCTACCCCCCCACGGCCCCCGTCCCGCCTAACCCTGTAGCGTTTGACCACGGGATCTAGCCCTTTGACTTTGCACGCACACGTTTTAACCAGTGGAACTATCCACCCGGTCGTGTTAGGTCAGCCCATACGAACACTTTAGAGCAATATCCAGGCCAAACCCACATTAAGATCCCCTCCCTGTAGACCCGACGCGTCCGTTTCCCCCCTTCAGGTGCCGGCGGCGGCGCCGTCCGTGTGAGGGGGCACACCCCGGAGATGCGTGCCGCCTCTTCGGACATGCCAGCACACCATCCCGCATGTATGAGGGCTCGGTGCGACGCTCGGGTGGCATTGCTACCCCCCCCCCCCCCCACGGCCCCCGTCCCGCCTAACCCTGTAGCGTTTGACCACGGGATCTAGCCCTTTGACTTTGCACGGACGGGTTTTGACCAGTGGAACTATCGACCCGGTCGTGTTAGGTCAGCCTATACGAACACTTTACAGCAACACCCAGGCCAAACCCACAATAAGATCCCCTCCCTGTAGACCCGACGCGTCCGTTTCCCCGCTTCAGGTGCCGGCGGCGGCGCCGTCCGTGTGAGGGGGCACACCCCGGAGATGCGTGCCGCCTCTTCAGACATGCCAGCACAACATCCCGCATGTATGAGGGCCCGGTGCGACGCTCGGGTGGCATTGCTACCCCCCCCCCCCCCCACGGATCCCGTCCCGCCTAACCCTGTAGCGTTTGACCACGGGATCTAGCCCTTTGACTTTGCACGGACGGGTTTTGACCAGTGGAACTATCCACCCGGTCGTGTTAGGTCAGCCAATACGAACACTTTAGAGCAACATCCGGGCCAAACCCACAGTAAGATCCCCTCCCTGTAGACCCGACGCGTCCGTTTCCCCCCTCCAGGTGTCGGCGGCGGCGCCGTCCGTGTGAGGGGGCACACCCCGGAGACGCGTGCCGCCTCTTCGGACATGCCAGCACACCATCCCGCATGTATGAGGGCCCGGTGCGATGCTCGGGTGGCATTGCTACCCCGCCCCCCCACGGCCCCCGTCCCGCCTAACCTTGTAGCGTTTGACCACGGGATCTAGCCCTTTGACTTTGCACGGACGGGTTTTGACCAGTGGAACTATCGACCCGGTCGTGTTAGGTCAGCCTATACGAACCTTTAGAGCAACATCCGGGCCAAACCCACAGTAAGACCCCCTCCGTGTAGACCCGACGCGTCCGTTTCCCCCTCCAGGTGCCGGCGTCGGCGCCGTCCGTGTGAGGGGGCACACCCCGGAGACGCGTGCCGCCTCTTCGGACATGCCAGCACTCCACCCCGCATGTATGAGGGCCCGGTGCGACGCTCGGGTGGCATTGCTACCCCCCCCATGGCCCCCGTCCCGCCTAACCCTGTAGCGTTTGACCACGGGATCCAGCCCTTTGACTTTGCACGGACGGGTTTTGACCAGTGGAACTATCGACCCGGTCGTGTTAGGTCAGCCTATACGAACACTTTAGAGCAACATCCGGGCCAAACCCACAGTAAGATCCCCTCCCTATAGACCCGACGCATCCGTTTCCCCCCTCCAGGTGCCGGCGGCGGCGCCGTCCGTGTGAGGGGGCACACCCCAGAGACGCGTGCCGCCTCTTCAGACATGCCAGCACACCACCCCGCATGTATGAGGGCCCGGTGCGACGCTCGGGTGGCATTGCTACCCCCCAACGGCCCCCGTCCCGCCTAACCCTGTAGCGTTTGACCACGGGATCTACCCCTTTGACTTTGCACGGACGGGTTTTGACCAGTGGAACTATCGACCCGGTCGTCTTAGGTCAGCCCATACGAACACTTTAGAGCAACATCCGGGCCAAACCCACAGTAAGATCCCCTCCGTGTAGACCCGACAAGTCCGTTTCCCCCTCTAGGTGCCGGCGTCGGCGCCGTCCGTGTGAGGGGGCACACCCCGGAGACGCGTGCCGCCTCTTCGGACATGGCAGCACACCACCCCACATGTATGAGGGCCCGGTGCGACGCTCGGGTGGCATTGCTACCCCCCCCCCCCACGGCCCCCGTCCCGCCTAACCCTGTAGCGTTTGACCACGGGATCTAGCCCTTTGACTTTGCACGGACACGTTTTAACCAGTGGAACTATCCACCCGGTCGTGTTAGGTCCGCCAATACGAACACTTTAGAGCAACATCCAGGCCAAACCCACAGTAAGATCCCCTCCCTGTAGACCCGACGCGTCCGTTTCCCCCCTTCAGGTGCCGGCGGCGGCGCCGTCCGTGTGAGGGGGAACACCCCGGAGATGCGTGCCGCCTCTTCGGACATGCCAGCACACCATCCCGCATGTATGAGGGCCCGGTGCGACGCTCGGGTGGCATTGCTACCCCCCCCCCCCCCCACGGCCCCCGTCCCGCCTAACCCTGTAGCGTTTGACCACGGGATCTAGCCCTTTGACTTTGCACGGACGGGTTTTGAACAGTGGAACTATCGACCCGGTCGTGTTAGGTCAGCCCATACGAACACTTTAGAGCAACATCCGGGCCAAACCCACAGTAAGATCCCCTCCTTGTAGACCCGACGCGTCCGTTTTCCCCCTCCAGGTGCTGGCGTCGGCGCCGTCCGTGTGAGGGGGCACACCCCGGAGACGCGTGCCGCCTCTTCGGACATGCCAGCACACCACCCCGCATGTATGAGGGCCCGGTGCGACGCTCGGGTGGCATTGCTACCCCCCCCCCCCCCCCACGGCCCCCGTCCCGCCTAACCCTGTAGCGTTTGACCACGGGATCTAGCCCTTTGACTTTGCACGGACATGTTTTAACCAGTGGAACTATCCAAACGGTCGTGTTAGGTCAGCCCATACGAACACATTAGAGCAACATCCAGGCCAAACCCACAGTAAGATCCCCTCCCTGTAGACCCGATGCGTCCGTTTCCCCCCTTCAGGTGCCGGCGGCGGCGCCGTCCGTGTGAGGGGGCACACCCCAGAGATGCGTGCCGCCTCTTCGGACATGCCAGCACACCATCCCGCATGTATGAGGGCCCGGTGCAACGCTCGGGTGGCATTGCTACCCCCCCCCACCCACGGCCCCCGTCCCGCCTAACCCTGTAGCGTTTGACCACGGGATCTAGCCCTTTGACTTTGCACGGACGGGTTTTGACCAGTGGAACGATCCACCCGGTCGTGTTAGGTCAGCCCATACGAACACTTTAGAGCAACATCCGGGCCAAACCCACAGTAAGATCCCCTCCCTGTAGACCCGACGCGTCCGTTTCCCCCCTCCAGGTGCCGGCGGCGGCGCCGTCCGTGTGAGTGGGCACACCCCGGAGACGCGTGCCGCCTCTTCGGACATGCCAGCACACCATCCCGCATGTATGAGGGCCCGGTGCGATGCTCGGGTGGCATTGCTACCCCCCCCCCCCCACGGCCCCGTCCCGCCTAACCTTGTAGCGTTTGACCACGGGATCTAGCCCTTTGACTTTGCACGGACGGGTTTTGACCAGTGGAACTATCGACCCGGTCGTGTTAGGTCAGCCTATACGAACCTTTAGAGCAACATCCGGGCCAAACCCACAGTAAGACCCCCTCCGTGTAGACCCGACGCGTCCGTTTCCCCCTCCAGGTGCCGGCGTCGGCACCGTCCGTGTGAGGGGGCACACCCCGGAGACGCGTGCCGCCTCTTCGGACATGCCAGCACTCCACCCCGCATGTATGAGGGCCCGGTGCGACGCTCGGGTGGCATTGCTACCCCCCCCATGGCCCCCGTCCCGCCTAACCCTGTAGCGTTTGACCACGGGATCTAGCCCTTTGACTTTGCACGGACACGTTTTAACCAGTGGAACTATCCACCCGGTCGTGTTAGGTCAGCCCATACGAACACTTTAGAGCAACATCCAGGCCAAACCCACAGTAAGATCCCCTCCCTGCAGACCCGACGCGTCCGCTTCCCCCCTTCAGGTGCCGGCGACGGCGCCGTCCGTGTGAGGGGGCACACCCCGGAGATGCGTGCCGCCTCTTCGGACATGCCAGCACACCATCCCGCATGTATGAGGGCCCGGTGCGATGCTCGGGTGGCATTGCTACCCCCCCACGGCCCCCGTCCCACCTAACCCTGTAGCGTTTGACCACGGGATCTAGCCCTTTGACTTTGCATGGACGGGTTTTGACCAGTGGAACTATCCACCCGGTCGTGTTAGGTCAGCCCATACGAACACTTTAGAGCAACATCCGGGCCAAACCCACAGTAAGATCCCCTCCCTGTAGACCCGACGCGTCCGTTTCCCCCCTCCAGGTGCCGGCGGCGGCGCCGTCCGTGTGAGTGGGCACACCCCGGAGACGCGTGCCGCCTCTTCGGACATGCCAGCACACCACCCCGCATGTATGAGGGCCCGGTGCGACGCTCGGGTGGCATTGCTACCCCCCCCCCCCCCCCACGGCCCCCGTCCCGCCTAACCGTGTAGCGTTTGACCATGGGATCTAGCCCTTTGACTTTGCACGGACGCGTTTTGACCAGTGGAACTATCCACCCGGTCGTGTTAGGTCAGCCCATACGAACACTTTAGAGCAACATCCGGGCCAAACCCACAGTAATATCCCCTCCCTGTAGACCCGACGCGTCCGTTTCCCCCCTTCAGGTGCCGGCGGCGGCGCCGTCCGTGTGAGGGGGCACACCCCGGAGACGCGTGCCGCCTCTTCGGACATGCCTGCACACCACCCCGCATGTATGAGGGCCCGGTGTGACGCTCGGGTGGCATTGCTACCCCCCAACGGCCCCCGTCCCGCCTAACCCTGTAGCGTTTAACCAAGGGATCTAGCCCTTTGACTTTGCACGGAGGGTTTTGACCAGTGGAACTATCGACCCGGTCGTGTTAGGTCAGCCCATACGAACACTTTAGAGAAACATCCGGGCCAAACCCACAGTAAGATCCCCTCCGTGTAGACCCGACTTGTCCGTTTCCCCCTCCAGGTGCCGGCGTCGGCGCCGTCCGTGTGCGGGGGCACACCCCGGAGACGCGTGCCGCCTCTTCGGACATGCCAGCACACCACCCCGCATGTATGAGGGCCCGGTGCGACGCTCGGGTGGCATTGCTACCCCCCCCCCCCCACGGCCCCCGTCCCGCCTAACCCTGTAGCGTTTGACCACGGGATCTAGCCCTTGGACTTTGCACGGACACGTTTTAACCAGTGGAACTATCCACCCGGTCGTGTTAGGTCAGCCCATACGAACACTTTAGAGCAATATCCAGGCCAAACCCACATTAAGATCCCCTCCCTGTAGACCCGACGCGTCCGTTTCCCCCCTTCAGGTGCCGGCGGCGGCGCCGTCCGTGTGAGGGGGCACACCCCGGAGACCCGTGCCGCCTCTTCGGACATGCCAGCACACCACCCCGCATGTATGAGGGCCCGGTGCGACGCTCGGGTGGCATTGCTACCCCCCCCACGGCCCCCGTCCCGCCTAACCCTGTAGCGTTTGACCACGGGATCTAGGCCTTTGACTTTGCACGGACATGTTTTAACCAGTGGAACTATCCAAACGGTCGTGTTAGGTCAGCCCATACGAACACATTAGAGCAACATCCAGGCCAAACCCACAGTAAGATCCCCTCCCTGTAGACCCGATGCGTCCGTTTCCCCCCTTCAGGTGCCGGCGGCGGCGCCGTCCGTGTGAGGGGGCACACCCCGGAGATGCGTGCCGCCTCTTCGGACATGCCAGCACACCATCCCGCATGTATGAGGGCCCGGTGCAACGCTCGGGTGGCATTGCTACCCCCCCCCCCACGGCCCCCGTCCCGCCTAACCCTGTAGCGTTTGACCACGGGATCTAGCCCTTTGACTTTGCACGGACGGGTTTTGACCAGTGGAACGATCCACCCGGTCGTGTTAGGTCAGCCCATACGAACACTTTAGAGCAACATCCGGGCCAAACCCACAGTAAGATCCCCTCCCTGTAGACCCGACGCGTCCGTTTCCCCCCTCCAGGTGCCGACGGCGGCGCCGTCCGTGTGAGTGGGCACACCCCGGAGACGCGTGCCGCCTCTTCGGACATGCCAGCACACCATCCCGCATGTATGAGGGCCCGGTGCGATGCTCGGGTGGCATTGCTACCCCCCCCCCCCCCCCACGGCCCCGTCCCGCCTAACCTTGTAGCGTTTGACCACGGGATCTAGCCCTTTGACTTTGCACGGACGGGTTTTGACCAGTGGAACTATCGACCCGGTCGTGTTAGGTCAGCCTATTCGAACCTTTAGAGCAACATCCGGGCCAAACCCACAGTAAGACCCCCTCCGTGTAGACCCGACGCGTCCGTTTCCCCCTCCAGGTGCCGGCGTCGGCACCGTCCGTGTGAGGGGGCACACCCCGGAGACGCGTGCCGCCTCTTCGGACATGCCAGCACTCCACCCCGCATGTATGAGGGCCCGGTGCGACGCTCGGGTGGCATTGCTACCCCCCCCCATGGCCCCCGTCCCGCCTAACCCTGTAGCGTTTGACCACGGGATCTAGCCCTTTGACTTTGCACGGACACGTTTTAACCAGTGGAACTATCCACCCGGTCGTGTTAGGTCAGCCCATACGAACACTTTAGAGCAACATCCAGGCCAAACCCACAGTAAGATCCCCTCCCTGCAGACCCGACGCGTCCGTTTCCCCCCTTCAGGTGCCGGCGACGGCGCCGTCCGTGTGAGGGGGCACACCCCGGAGATGCGTGCCGCCTCTTCGGACATGCCAGCACACCATCCCGCATGTATGAGGGCCCGGTGCGATGCTCGGGTGGCATTGCTACCCCCCCACGGCCCCCGTCCCACCTAACCCTGTAGCGTTTGACCACGGGATCTAGCCCTTTGACTTTGCATGGACGGGTTTTGACCAGTGGAACTATCCACCCGGTCGTGTTAGGTCAGCCCATACGAACACTTTAGAGCAACATCCGGGCCAAACCCACAGTAAGATCCCCTCCCTGTAGACCCGACGCGTCCGTTTCCCCCCTCCAGGTGCCGGCGGCGGCGCCGTCCGTGTGAGTGGGCACACCCCGGAGACGCGTGCCGCCTCTTCGGACATGCCAGCACTCCACCCCACATGTATGAGGGCCCGGTGCGACGCTCTGGTGGCATTGCTACCCCCCAACGGCCCCCGTCCCGCCTAACCCTGTAGCGTTTGACCACGGGATCTAGCCCTTTGACTTTGCACGGACGGGTTTTGACCAGTGGAACTATAGACCCGGTCGTGTTAGGTCAGCCCATATGAACACATTAGAGCAACATCCGGGCCAAATCCACAGTAAGATCCCCTCCGTGTAGACCCGACCTGTCCGTTTCCCCCTCCAGGTGCCGGCGTCGGCGCCGTTCGTGTGAGGGGGCACACCCCGGAGACGCGTGCCGCCTCTTCGGACATGCCAGCACACCACCCCGCATGTATGAGGGCCCGGTGCGACGCTCGGGTGGCATTGCTACCCCCCCCCCCCACGGCCCCCGTCCCGCCTAACCGTGTAGCGTTTGACCATGGGATCTAGCCCTTTGACTTTGCACGGACGCGTTTTGACCAGTGGAACTATCCACCCGGTCGTGTTAGGTCAGCCCATACGAACACTTTAGAGCAACATCCGGGCCAAACCCACAGTAATATCCCCTCCCTGTAGACCCGACGCGTCCGTTTCCCCCCTTCAGGTGCCGGCGGCGGCGCCGTCCGTGTGAGGGGGCACACCCCGGAGACGCGTGCCGTCTCTTCGGACATGCCTGCACACCACCCCGCATGTATGAGGGCCCGGTGTGACGCTCGGGTGGCATTGCTACCCCCCAACGGCCCCCGTCCCGCCTAACCCTGTAGCGTTTAACCAAGGGATCTAGCCCTTTGACTTTGCACGGAGGGTTTTGACCAGTGGAACTATCGACCCGGTCGTGTTAGGTCAGCCCATACGAACACTTTAGAGAAACATCCGGGCCAAACCCACAGTAAGATCCCCTCCGTGTAGACCCGACTTGTCCGTTTCCCCCTCCAGGTGCCGGCGTCGGCGCCGTCCGTGTGCGGGGGCACACCCCGGAGACGCGTGCCGCCTCTTCGGACATGCCAGCACACCACCCCGCATGTATGAGGGCCCGGTGCGATGCTCGGGTGGCATTGCTACCCCCCCCCCCACGGCCCCCGTCCCGCCTAACCCTGTAGCGTTTGACCACGGGATCTAGCCCTTGGACTTTGCACGGACACGTTTTAACCAGTGGAACTATCCACCCGGTCGTGTTAGGTCAGCCCATACGAACACTTTAGAGCAATATCCAGGCCAAACCCACATTAAGATCCCCTCCCTGTAGACCCGACGCGTCCGTTTCCCCCCTTCAGGTGCCGGCGGCGGCGCCGTCCGTGTGAGGGGGCACACCCCGGAGATGCGTGCCGCCTCTTCGGACATGCCAGCACACCATCCCGCATGTATGAGGGCCCGGTGCGACGCTCGGGTGGCATTGCTACCCCCCCCCACGGCCCCCGTCACGCCTAACCCTGTAGCGTTTGACCACGGGATCTAGCCCTTTGACTTTGCACGGACGGGTTTTGACCAGTGGAACTATCGACCCGGTCGTGTTAGGTCAGCCCATACGAACACTTTAGAGCAACATCCGGGCCAAACCCACAGTAAGATCCCCTCCGTGTAGACCCGACAAGTCCGTTTCCCCCTCTAGGTGCCGGCGTCGGCGCCGTCCGTGTGAGGGGGCACACCCCGGAGACGCGTGCCGCCTCTTCGGACATGGCAGCACACCACCCCACAAGTATGAGGGCCCGGTGCGACGCTCGGGTGGCATTGCTACCCCCCCCCCCACGGCCCCCGTCCCGCCTAACCCTGTAGTGTTTGACCACGGGATCTAGCCCTTTGACTTTGCACGAACACGTTTTAACCAGTGGAACTATCCACCCGGTCGTGTTAGGTCCGCCCATACGAACACTTTAGAGCAACATCCAGGCCAAACCCACAGTAAGATCCCCTCCCTGTAGACCCGACGCGTCCGTTTCCCCCTTCCGGTGCCGGCGGCGGCGCCGTCCGTGTGAGTGGGCACACCCCGGAGACGCGTGCCGCCTCTTCGGACATGCCAGCACACCATCCCGCATGTATGAGGGCCCGGTGCGATGCTCGGGTGGCATTGCTACCCCCCCCACGGCCCCGTCCCGCCTAACCTTGTAGCGTTTGACCACGGGATCGAGCCCTTTGACTTTGCACGGACGGGTTTTGACCAGTGGAACTATCCACCCGGTCGTGTTAGGTCAGCCCATACGAACACTTTAGAGCAACATACGGGCCAAACCCACAGTAAGATCCCCTCCCTATAGACCCGACGCGTCCGTTTCCCCCCTCCAGGTGCCGGCGGCGGCGCCGTCCGTGTGAGGGGGCACACCCCGGAGACGCGTGCCGCCTCTTCGGACATGCCAGCACACCATCCCGCATGTATGAGGGCCCGGTGCGACGCTCGGGTGGCATTGATACCCCCCCCCCACGGCCCCCATCCCGCCTAACCCTGTAGCGTTTGACCACGGGATCTAGCCCTTTGACTTTGCACGGACGGGTTTTGACCAGTGGAACTATCCACCCGGTCGTGTTAGGTCAGCCCATACAAACACATTAGAGGAACATCCGAGCCAAACCCACAGTAAGATCCCCTCCCTGTAGACCCGACGCGTCCGTTTCCCCCCTTCAGGTGCCGGCGGCGGCGCCGTCCGTGTGAGGGGGCACACCCCGGAGACGCGTGCCGCCTCTTAGGACATGCCAGCACACCACCCCGCATGTATGACGGCCCGGTGCGATGCTCGGGTGGCATTGCTACCCCCCCCCCCACGGCCCCCGTCCCGCCTAACCCTGTAGCGTTTGACCACGGGATCTAGCACTTTGACTTTGCACGGACGGGTTTTGACTAGTGGAACTATCCACCCGGTCGTGTTAGGTCAGCCCATACGAACACTTTAGAGCAACATCCGGGCCAAACCCACAGTAAGATCCCCTCCCTTTAGACCCGACGCGTCCGTTTCCCCCCTCCAGGTGCCGGCGGCGGCGCCGTCCGTGTGAGGGGGCACACCCCGGAGACGCGTGCCGCCTTTTCGGACATGCCAGCACACCACCCCGCTTGTATGAGGGCCCGGTGCGACGCTTGGGTGGCATTGCTACCCCCCCCCCCCCACGGCCCCCGTCCCGCCTAACCCTGTAGCGTTTGACCACGGGATCTAGCCCTTTGACTTTGCACGGACGGGTTTTGACCAGTGGAACTATCGACCTGGTCGTGTTAGGTCAGCCTATACGAACACTTTAGAGCAACATCCGGGCCAAACCGACAGTAAGATCATCTCCCTGTAGACCCGACGTGTCCGTTTCCCCCCTTCAGGTGCCGGCGGCGGCGCCGTCCGTGTGAGGGGGCACACCCCGGAGACGCGTGCCGCCTCTTCGGACATGCCAGCACACCACCCCGCATGTATGAGGGCCCGGTGCGACGCTCGGGTGGCATTGCTACCCCCCCACGGCCCCCGTCCCGCCTAACCCTGTAGCGTTTGACCACGGGATCTAGCCCTTTGACTTTGCACGGACGGGTTTTGACCAGTGGAACTATCCACCCGGTCGTGTTAGGTCAGCCCATACGAACACTTTAGAGCAACATCCGGGCCAAACCCACAGTAAGATCCCCTCCCTGTAGACCCGACGCGTCCGTTTCCCCCCTCCAGGTGCCGGCGGTGGCGCCGTCCGTGTGAGGGGGCACCCCCCGGAGACGCGTGCCGCCTCTTCGGACATGCCAGCACACCATCCCGCATGTATGAGGGCCCGGTGCGACGCTCGGGTGGCATTGATACCCCCCCCCACGGCCCCCATCCCGCCTAACCTTGTAGCGTTTGACCACGGGATCTAGCCCTTTGACTTTGCACGGACGGGTTTTGACCAGTGGAACTATCCACCCGGTCATGGTAGGTCAGCCCATACAAACACTTTAGAGCAACATCCGAGCCAAACCCACAGTAAGATCCCCTCCCTGTAGACCCGACGCGTCCGTTTCCCCCCTTCAGGTGCCGGCGGCGGCGCCGTCCGTGTGAGGGGGCACACCCCGGAGACGCGTGCCGCCTCTTCGGACATACCAGCACACCACCCCGCATGTATGAGGGCCCGGTGCGACGCTCGGGTGGCATTGCTACCCCCCCACGGCCCCCGTCCTGCCTAACACTGTAGCGTTTGACCACGGGATCTAGCCCTTTGACTTTGCACGGACATGTTTTAACCAGTGGAACTATCCACCCGGTCGTGTTAGGTCAGCCCATACGAACACATTAGAGCAACATCCAGGCCAAACCCACAGTAAGATCCCCTCCCTGTAGACCCGATGCGTCCGTTTCCCCCCTTCAGGTGCCGGCGGCGGCGCCGTCCTTGTGAGGGGGCACACCCCGGAGATGCGTGCCGCCTCTTCGGACATGCCAGCACACCATCCTGCATGTATGAGGGCCCGGTGCGACGCTCGGGTGGCATTGCTACCCCCCGCCCCCACGGCCCCCGTCCCGCCTAACCCTGTAGCGTTTGACCACGGGATCTAGCCCTTTGACTTTGCACGGACGGGTTTTGACCAGTGGAACGATCCACCCGGTCGTGTTAGGTCAGCCCATACGAACACTTTAGAGCAACATCCGGGCCAAATCCACAGTAAGATCCCCTCCCTGTAGACCCAACGCGTCCGTTTCCCCCCTCCAGGTGCCGGCGACGGCGCCGTCCGTGTGAGTGGGCACACCCCGGAGACGCGTGCCGCCTCTTCGGACATGCCAGCACACCATCCCGCATGTATGAGGGCCCGGTGCGATGCTCGGGTGGCATTGCTACCCCCCCCCCCCCACGGCCCCCGTCCCGCCTAACCCTTTAGCGTTTGACCACGGGATCTAGCCCTTTGACTTTGCACGGACGGGTTTTGACCAGTGGAACTATCGACCCGGTCGTGTTAGGTCAGCATATACGAACACTTTAGAGCAACATCCGGGCCAAACCCACAGTAAGACCCCCTCCATGTAGACCCGACGCGTCCGTTTCCCCCTCCAAGTGCCGGCGTCGGCGCCGTCCGTGTGAGGGGGCACACCCCGGAGACGCGTGCCGCCTCTTCGGACATGCCAGCACTCCACCCCGCATGTATGAGGGCCCGGTGCGACGCTCGGGTGGCATTGCTACCCCCCCCCCCACGGCCCCCGTCCCGCCTAACCCTGTAGCGTTTGACCACGGGATCTAGCCCTTTGACTTTGCACGGGCACGTTTTAACCAGTGGAACTATCCACCCGGTCGTGTTAGGTCAGCCCATACGAACACTTTAGAGCAACATCCAGGCCAAACCCACAGTAAGATCCGCTCCCTGCAGACCCGACGCGTCCGTTTCCCCCCTTCAGGTGCCGGCGACGGCGCCGTCCGTGTGAGGGGGCACACCCCGGAGACGCGTGCCGCCTCTTCGGACATGCCAGCACACCATCCCGCATGTATGAGGGCCCGGTGCGACGCTCGGGTGGCATTGCTACCCCCCCCCCCCACGGCCCCCGTCCCACCTAACCCTGTAGCGTTTGACCACGGGATCTAGCCCTTTGACTTTGCACGGACGGGTTTTGACCAGTGGAACTATCAACCCGGTCGTGTTAGGTCAGCCCATACGAACACTTTAGAGCAACATCCGGGCCAAACCCACAGTAAGATCCCCTCCCTGTAGACCCGACGCGTCCGTTTCCCCCCTCCAGGTGCCGGCGGCGGCGCCGTCCGTGTAAGGGGGCACACCCCGGAGACGCGTGCCCTCTCTTCGGACATGCCAGCACACCAGCCCGCATGTATGAGGTCCCGGTGCGACGCTCGGGTGGCATTGCTACCCCCCCCCCCCACGGCCCCCGTCCCGCCTAACCCAGTAGCGTTTGACCACGGGATCTAGCCCTTTGACTTTGCACGGACGGGTTTTGACCAGTGGAACTATCGACCCGGTCGTGTTAGGTCAGCCTATACGAACACTTTAGAGCAACATCCGGGCCAAACCCACTGTAAGATCCCCTCCATGTAGACGCGACACGTCCGTTTCCCCCCTCCAAGTGCCGGCGGCGGCGCCGTCCGTGTGAGGGGGCACACCCCGGAGACGCGTGCCGCCACTTCGGACATGCCAGCACACCACCCCGCATGTATGAGGGCCCGGTGCGACGCTCGGGTGGCATTGCTACCCCCCCCCCCCCACGGCCCCCGTCCCGCCTAACCCTGTAGCGTTTGACCACGGGATCTAGCCCTTTGACTTTGCACGGGCACGTTTTAACCAGTGGAACTATCCACCCGGTCATGTTAGGTCAGCCCATACGAACACTTTAGAGCAACATCCAGGCCAAACCCACAGTAAGATCCCCTCCCTGTAGACCCGACGCGTCCGTTTCCCCCCTTCAGGTGCCGGCGACGGCGCCGTCCGTGTGAGGGGGCACACCCCGGAGACGCGTGCCGCCTCTTCGGACATGCCAGCACACCATCCCGCATGTATGAGGGCCCGGTGCGACGCTCGGGTGGCATTGCTACCCCCCCCCCCCACGGCCCCCGTCCCACCTAACCCTGTAGCGTTTGACCACGGGATCTAGCCCTTTGACTTTGCACGGACGGGTTTTGACCAGTGGAACTATCCACCCGGTCGTGTTAGGTCAGCCCATACGAACACTTTAGAGCAACATCCGGGCCAAACCCACAGTAAGATCCCCTCCCTGTAGACCCGACGCGTCCGTTTCCCCCCTCCAGGTGCCGGCGGCGGCGCCGTCCGTGTAAGGGGGCACACCCCGGAGACGCGTGCCCTCTCTTCGGACATGCCAGCACACCAGCCCGCATGTATGAGGTCCCGGTGCGACGCTCGGGTGGCATTGCTACCCCCCCCCACGGCCCCTGTCCCGCCTAACCCTGTAGCGTTTGACCACGGGATCTAGCCCTTTGACTTTGCACGGACGGGTTTTGACCAGTGGAACTATCGACCCGGTCGTGTTAGGTCAGCCTATACGAACACTTTAGAGCAACATCCGGGCCAAACCCACTGTAAGATCCCCTCCATGTAGACGCGACGCGTCCGTTTCCCCCCTCCAAGTGCGGGCGGCGGCGCCGTCCGTGTGAGGGGGCACACCCCGGAGACGCGTGCCGCCTCTTCGGACATGCCAGCACACCACCCCGCATGTATGAGGGCCCGGTGCGACGCTCGGGTGGCATTGGTACCCCCCCCACGGCCCCCGTCCCGCCTAACCCTGTAGCGTTTGACCACGGGATCTAGCCCTTTGACTTTGCACGGACGGGTTTTGGCCAGTGGAACTATCCACCCGGTCGTGTTAGGTCAGCCCATACGAACACTTTAGAGCAACTTCCGGGCCAAACCCACAGTAAGATCCCCTCCCTGTAGACCCGACGCGTCCGTTTCCCCCCTTCAGGTGCTGGCGGCGGCGCCGTCCGTGTGAGGGGGCACACCCCGGAGACGCGTGCCGCCTCTTCGGACATGCCAGCACACCACCCCGCATGTATGAGGGCCCGGTGCGACGCTCGGGTGGCATTGCTACCCCCCCCCCCCCCCACGGCCCCCGTCCCACCTAACCCTGTAGCGTTTGACCACGGGATCTAGCCCTTTGACTTTGCACGGACGGGTTTTGACTAGTGGAACTATCCACCCGGTCGTGTTAGGTCAGCCCATACGAACACTTTAGAGCAACAGCCGGGCCAAACCCACAGTAAGATCCCCTCCCTGTAGACCCGACGCGTCCGTTTCCCCCCTCCAGGTGCCGGCGGCGGCGCCGTCCGTGTAAGGGGGCACACCCCGAAGACGCGTGCCGCCTCTTCGGACATGCCAGCACACCATCCCGCATGTATGAGGGCCCGGTGCGACGCTCGGGTGGCATTGCTACCCCCCCCCCCACGGCCCCCGTCCCGCCTAACCCTGTAGCGTTTGACCACGGGATCTAGCCCTTTGACTTTGCACGGACGGGTTTTGACCAGTGGAACTATCGACCCGGTCGTGTTAGGTCAGCCTATACGAACACTTTAGAGCAACATCCGGGCCAAACCCACAGTAAGATCCCCTCCGTGTAGACGCGACGCGTCCGTTTCCCCCCTCCAAGTGCGGGCGGCGGCGCCGTCCGTGTGAGGGGGCACACCCCGGAGACGCGTGCCGCCTCTTCGGACATGCCAGCACACCACCCCGCATGTATGAGGGCCCGGTGCGACGCTTGGGTGGCATTGCTACCCCCCCCCCCCCCCACGGCCCCCGTCCCGCCTAACCCTGTAGCGTTTGACCACAGGATCTAGCCCTTTGACTTTGCACGGACGGGTTTTGGCCAGTGGAACTATCCACCCGGTCGTGTTAGGTCAGCCCATACGAACACTTTAGAGCAACATCCGGGCCAAACCCACAGTAAGATCCCCTCCCTGTAGACCCGACGCGTCCGTTTCCCCCCTTCAGGTGCCGGCGGCGGCGCCGTCCGTGTGAGGGGGCACACCCCGGAGACGCGTGCCGCCTCTTCGGACATGCCAGCACACCACCCCGCATGTATGAGGGCCCGGTGCGACGCTCGGGTGGCATTGCTACCCCCCCCCCCCCCCCCCCCCCGCCCACGGCCCCCGTCCCGCCTAACCCTGTAGCGTTTGACCACGGGATCTAGCCCTTTGACTTTGCACGGACGGGTTTTGACCAGTGGAACTATCGACCCGGTCATGTAAGGTCAGCCTATACGAACACTTTAGAGCAACATCCAGGCCAAACCCACAGTAAGATCCCCTCCCTGTAGACCCGACGTGTCCGTTTCCCCCCTTCAGGTGCCGGTGGCGGCGCCGTCCGTGTGAGGGGGCACACCCCGGAGACGCGTGCCGCCTCTTCGGACATGCCAGCACACCACCCCGCATGTATGAGGGCCCGGTGCGACGCTCGGGTGGCATTGCTACCCCCCAACGGCCCCCGTCCCGCCTAACCCTGTAGCGTTTGACCACGGGATCTAGCCCTTTGACTTTGCACGGACGGGTTTTGACCAGTGGAACTATAGACCCGGTCGTGTTAGGTCAGCCCATATGAACACATTAGAGCAACATCCAGGCCAAACCCACAGTAAGAAACCCTCCCTGTAGACCCGACCTGTCCGTTTCCCCCTCCAGGTGCCGGCGTCGGCGCCGTCCGTGTGAGGGGGCACACCCCGGAGACGCGTGCCGCCTCTTCGGACATGCCAGCACACCACCCCGCATGTATGAGGGCCCGGTGCGACGCTCGGGTGGCATTGCTACCCCCCCCCCCCCACGGCCCCCGTCCCGCCTAACCCTGTAGCGTTTGACCACGGGATCTAGCCCTTTGACTTTGCACGGACGCGTTTTGACCAGTGGAACTATCCACCCGGTCTTGTTAGGTCAGCCCATACGAACACTTTAGAGCAACATCCGGGCCAAACCCACAGTAAGATCCCCTCCCTGTAGACCCGACGCGTCCGTTTCCCCCCTCCAGGTGCCGGCGGCGGCGCCGTCCGTGTAAGGGGGCACACCCCGGAGACGCGTGCCCTCTCTTCGGACATGCCAGCACACCAGCCCGCATGTATGAGGTCCCGGTGCGACGCTCGGGTGGCATTGCTACCCCCCCCCCCCCCACGGCCCCCGTCCCGCCTAACCCTGTAGCGTTTGACCACGGGATCTAGCCCTTTGACTTTGCACGGACGGGTTTTGACCAGTGGAACTATCGACCCGGTCGTGTTAGGTCAGCCTATACGAACACTTTAGAGCAACATCCGGGCCAAACCCACTGTAAGATCCCCTCCATGTAGACGCGACGCGTCCGTTTCCCCCCTCCAAGTGCGGGCGGCGGCGCCGTCCGTGTGAGGGGGCACCCCCCGGAGACGCGTGCCGCCTCTTCGGACATGCCAGCACACCACCCCGCATGTATGAGGGCCCGGTGCGACGCTCGGGTGGCATTGGTACCCCCCCCCCCCACGGCCCCCGTCCCGCCTAACCCTGTAGCGTTTGACCACGGGATCTAGCCCTTTGACTTTGCACGGACGGGTTTTGGCCAGTGGAACTATCCACCCGGTCGTGTTAGGTCTGCCCATACGAACACTTTAGAGCAACATCCGGGCCAAACCCACAGTAAGATCCCCTCCCTGTAGACCCGACGCGTCCGTTTCCCCCCTTCAGGTGCTGGCGGCGGCGCCGTCCGTGTGAGGGGGCACACCCCGGAGACGCGTGCCGCCTCTTCGGACATGCCAGCACACCACCCCGCATGTATGAGGGCCCGGTGCGACGCTCGGGTGGCATTGCTACCCCCCCCCCCCCCACGGCCCCCGTCCCACCTAACCCTGTAGCGTTTGACCACGGGATCTAGCCCTTTGACTTTGCACGGACGGGTTTTGACTAGTGGAACTATCCACCCGGTCGTGTTAGGTCAGCCCATACGAACACTTTAGAGCAACAGCCGGGCCAAACCCACAGTAAGATCCCCTCCCTGTAGACCCGACGCGTCCGTTTCCCCCCTCCAGGTGCCGGCGGCGGCGCCGTCCGTGTAAGGGGGCACACCCCGAAGACGCGTGCCGCCTCTTCGGACATGCCAGCACACCATCCCGCATGTATGAGGGCCCGGTGCGACGCTCGGGTGGCATTGCTACCCCCCCCCCCCCACGGCCCCCGTCCCGCCTAACCCTGTAGCGTTTGACCACGGGATCTAGCCCTTTGACTTTGCACGGACGGGTTTTGACCAGTGGAACTATCGACCCGGTCGTGTTAGGTCAGCCTATACGAACACTTTAGAGCAACATCCGGGCCAAACCCACAGTAAGATCCCCTCCGTGTAGACGCGACGCGTCCGTTTCCCCCCTCCAAGTGCGGGCGGCGGCGCCGTCCGTGTGAGGGGGCACACCCCGGAGACGCGTGCCGCCTCTTCGGACATGCCAGCACACCACCCCGCATGTATGAGGGCCCGGTGCGACGCTTGGGTGGCATTGCTACCCCCCCCCCCCCACGGCCCCCGTCCCGCCTAACCCTGTAGCGTTTGACCACAGGATCTAGCCCTTTGACTTTGCACGGACGGGTTTTGGCCAGTGGAACTATCCACCCGGTCGTGTTAGGTCAGCCCATACGAACACTTTAGAGCAACATCCGGGCCAAACCCACAGTAAGATCCCCTCCCTGTAGACCCGACGCGTCCGTTTCCCCCCTTCAGGTGCCGGCGGCGGCGCCGTCCGTGTGAGGGGGCACACCCCGGAGACGCGTGCCGCCTCTTCGGACATGCCAGCACACCACCCCGCATGTATGAGGGCCCGGTGCGACGCTCGGGTGGCATTGCTACCCCCCCCCCCCCCGCCCACGGCCCCCGTCCCGCCTAACCCTGTAGCGTTTGACCACGGGATCTAGCCCTTTGACTTTGCACGGACGGGTTTTGACCAGTGGAACTATCGACCCGGTCATGTAAGGTCAGCCTATACGAACACTTTAGAGCAACATCCAGGCCAAACCCACAGTAAGATCCCCTCCCTGTAGACCCGACGTGTCCGTTTCCCCCCTTCAGGTGCCGGTGGCGGCGCCGTCCGTGTGAGGGGGCACACCCCGGAGACGCGTGCCGCCTCTTCGGACATGCCAGCACACCACCCCGCATGTATGAGGGCCCGGTGCGACGCTCGGGTGGCATTGCTACCCCCCAACGGCCCCCGTCCCGCCTAACCCTGTAGCGTTTGACCACGGGATCTAGCCCTTTGACTTTGCACGGACGGGTTTTGACCAGTGGAACTATAGACCCGGTCGTGTTAGGTCAGCCCATATGAACACATTAGAGCAACATCCAGGCCAAACCCACAGTAAGAAACCCTCCCTGTAGACCCGACCTGTCCGTTTCCCCCTCCAGGTGCCGGCGTCGGCGCCGTCCGTGTGAGGGGGCACACCCCGGAGACGCGTGCCGCCTCTTCGGACATGCCAGCACACCACCCCGCATGTATGAGGGCCCGGTGCGACGCTCGGGTGGCATTGCTACCCCCCCCACGGCCCCCGTCCCGCCTAACCCTGTAGCGTTTGACCACGGGATCTAGCCCTTTGACTTTGCACGGACGCGTTTTGACCAGTGGAACTATCCACCCGGTCTTGTTAGGTCAGCCCATACGAACACTTTAGAGCAACATCCGGGCCAAACCCACAGTAAGATCCCCTCCCTGTAGACCCGACGCGTCCGTTTCCCCCCTCCAGGTGCCGGCGGCGGCGCCGTCCGTGTAAGGGGGCACACCCCGGAGACGCGTGCCCTCTCTTCGGACATGCCAGCACACCAGCCCGCATGTATGAGGTCCCGGTGCGACGCTCGGGTGGCATTGCTACCCCCCCCCCCCCCCACGGCCCCCGTCCCGCCTAACCCTGTAGCGTTTGACCACGGGATCTAGCCCTTTGACTTTGCACGGACGGGTTTTGACCAGTGGAACTATCGACCCGGTCGTGTTAGGTCAGCCTATACGAACACTTTAGAGCAACATCCGGGCCAAACCCACTGTAAGATCCCCTCCATGTAGACGCGACGCGTCCGTTTCCCCCCTCCAAGTGCGGGCGGCGGCGCCGTCCGTGTGAGGGGGCACCCCCCGGAGACGCGTGCCGCCTCTTCGGACATGCCAGCACACCACCCCGCATGTATGAGGGCCCGGTGCGACGCTCGGGTGGCATTGGTACCCCCCCCCCCCACGGCCCCCGTCCCGCCTAACCCTGTAGCGTTTGACCACGGGATCTAGCCCTTTGACTTTGCACGGACGGGTTTTGGCCAGTGGAACTATCCACCCGGTCGTGTTAGGTCAGCCCATACGAACACTTTAGAGCAACATCCGGGCCAAACCCACAGTAAGATCCCCTCCCTGTAGACCCGACGCGTCCGTTTCCCCCCTTCAGGTGCTGGCGGCGGCGCCGTCCGTGTGAGGGGGCACACCCCGGAGACGCGTGCCGCCTCTTCGGACATGCCAGCACACCACCCCGCATGTATGAGGGCCCGGTGCGACGCTCGGGTGGCATTGCTACCCCCCCCCCCCCCACGGCCCCCGTCCCACCTAACCCTGTAGCGTTTGACCACGGGATCTAGCCCTTTGACTTTGCACGGACGGGTTTTGACTAGTGGAACTATCCACCCGGTCGTGTTAGGTCAGCCCATACGAACACTTTAGAGCAACAGCCGGGCCAAACCCACAGTAAGATCCCCTCCCTGTAGACCCGACGCGTCCGTTTCCCCCCTCCAGGTGCCGGCGGCGGCGCCGTCCGTGTAAGGGGGCACACCCCGAAGACGCGTGCCGCCTCTTCGGACATGCCAGCACACCATCCCGCATGTATGAGGGCCCGGTGCGACGCTCGGGTGGCATTGCTACCCCCCCCCCCACGGCCCCCGTCCCGCCTAACCCTGTAGCGTTTGACCACGGGATCTAGCCCTTTGACTTTGCACGGACGGGTTTTGACCAGTGGAAACTATCGACCCGGTCGTGTTAGGTCAGCCTATACGAACACTTTAGAGCAACATCCGGGCCAAACCCACAGTAAGATCCCCTCCGTGTAGACGCGACGCGTCCGTTTCCCCCCTCCAAGTGCGGGCGGCGGCGCCGTCCGTGTGAGGGGGCACACCCCGGAGACGCGTGCCGCCTCTTCGGACATGCCAGCACACCACCCCGCATGTATGAGGGCCCGGTGCGACGCTTGGGTGGCATTGCTACCCCCCCCCCCACGGCCCCCGTCCCGCCTAACCCTGTAGCGTTTGACCACAGGATCTAGCCCTTTGACTTTGCACGGACGGGTTTTGGCCAGTGGAACTATCCACCCGGTCGTGTTAGGTCAGCCCATACGAACACTTTAGAGCAACATCCGGGCCAAACCCACAGTAAGATCCCCTCCCTGTAGACCCGACGCGTCCGTTTCCCCCCTTCAGGTGCCGGCGGCGGCGCCGTCCGTGTGAGGGGGCACACCCCGGAGACGCGTGCCGCCTCTTCGGACATGCCAGCACACCACCCCGCATGTATGAGGGCCCGGTGCGACGCTCGGGTGGCATTGCTACCCCCCCCCCCCCCCGCCCACGGCCCCCGTCCCGCCTAACCCTGTAGCGTTTGACCACGGGATCTAGCCCTTTGACTTTGCACGGACGGGTTTTGACCAGTGGAACTATCGACCCGGTCATGTAAGGTCAGCCTATACGAACACTTTAGAGCAACATCCAGGCCAAACCCACAGTAAGATCCCCTCCCTGTAGACCCGACGTGTCCGTTTCCCCCCTTCAGGTGCCGGTGGCGGCGCCGTCCGTGTGAGGGGGCACACCCCGGAGACGCGTGCCGCCTCTTCGGACATGCCAGCACACCACCCCGCATGTATGAGGGCCCGGTGCGACGCTCGGGTGGCATTGCTACCCCCCAACGGCCCCCGTCCCGCCTAACCCTGTAGCGTTTGACCACGGGATCTAGCCCTTTGACTTTGCACGGACGGGTTTTGACCAGTGGAACTATAGACCCGGTCGTGTTAGGTCAGCCCATATGAACACATTAGAGCAACATCCAGGCCAAACCCACAGTAAGAAACCCTCCCTGTAGACCCGACCTGTCCGTTTCCCCCTCCAGGTGCCGGCGTCGGCGCCGTCCGTGTGAGGGGGCACACCCCGGAGACGCGTGCCGCCTCTTCGGACATGCCAGCACACCACCCCGCATATATGAGGGCCCGGTGCGACGCTCGGGTGGCATTGCTACCCCCCCCCCCCCCCCACGGCCCCCGTCCCGCCTAACCCTGTAGCGTTTGACCACGGGATCTAGCCCTTTGACTTTGCACGGACGCGTTTTGACCAGTGGAACTATCCACCCGGTCTTGTTAGGTCAGCCCATACGAACACTTTAGAGCAACATCCGGGCCAAACCCACAGTAAGATCCCCTCCCTGTAGACCCGACGCGTCCGTTTCCCCCCTCCAGGTGCCGGCGGCGGCGCCGTCCGTGTAAGGGGGCACACCCCGGAGACGCGTGCCCTCTCTTCGGACATGCCAGCACACCAGCCCGCATGTATGAGGTCCCGGTGCGACGCTCGGGTGGCATTGCTACCCCCCCCCCACGGCCCCCGTCCCGCCTAACCCTGTAGCGTTTGACCACGGGATCTAGCCCTTTGACTTTGCACGGACGGGTTTTGACCAGTGGAACTATCGACCCGGTCGTGTTAGGTCAGCCTATACGAACACTTTAGAGCAACATCCGGGCCAAACCCACTGTAAGATCCCCTCCATGTAGACGCGACGCGTCCGTTTCCCCCCTCCAAGTGCGGGCGGCGGCGCCGTCCGTGTGAGGGGGCACCCCCCGGAGACGCGTGCCGCCTCTTCGGACATGCCAGCACACCACCCCGCATGTATGAGGGCCCGGTGCGATGCTCGGGTGGCATTGGTACCCCCCCCCCCACGGCCCCCGTCCCGCCTAACCCTGTAGCGTTTGACCACGGGATCTAGCCCTTTGACTTTGCACGGACGGGTTTTGGCCAGTGGAACTATCCACCCGGTCGTGTTAGGTCAGCCCATACGAACACTTTAGAGCAACATCCGGGCCAAACCCACAGTAAGATCCCCTCCCTGTAGACCCGACGCGTCCGTTTCCCCCCTTCAGGTGCTGGCGGCGGCGCCGTCCGTGTGAGGGGGCACACCCCGGAGACGCGTGCCGCCTCTTCGGACATGCCAGCACACCACCCCGCATGTATGAGGGCCCGGTGCGACGCTCGGGTGGCATTGCTACCCCCCCCCCCCCCCCACGGCCCCCGTCCCACCTAACCCTGTAGCGTTTGACCACGGGATCTAGCCCTTTGACTTTGCACGGACGGGTTTTGACTAGTGGAACTATCCACCCGGTCGTGTTAGGTCAGCCCATACGAACACTTTAGAGCAACAGCCGGGCCAAACCCACAGTAAGATCCCCTCCCTGTAGACCCGACGCGTCCGTTTCCCCCCTCCAGGTGCCGGCGGCGGCGCCGTCCGTGTAAGGGGGCACACCCCGAAGACGCGTGCCGCCTCTTCGGACATGCCAGCACACCATCCCGCATGTATGAGGGCCCGGTGCGATGCTCGGGTGGCATTGCTACCCCCCCCCCCCCCCCCCACGGCCCCCGTCCCGCCTAACCCTGTAGCGTTTGACCACGGGATCTAGCCCTTTGACTTTGCACGGACGGGTTTTGACCAGTGGAACTATCGACCCGGTCGTGTTAGGTCAGCCTATACGAACACTTTAGAGCAACATCCGGGCCAAACCCACAGTAAGATCCCCTCCGTGTAGACGCGACGCGTCCGTTTCCCCCCTCCAAGTGCGGGCGGCGGCGCCGTCCGTGTGAGGGGGCACACCCCGGAGACGCGTGCCGCCTCTTCGGACATGCCAGCACACCACCCCGCATGTATGAGGGCCCGGTGCGACGCTTGGGTGGCATTGCTACCCCCCCCCCCACGGCCCCCGTCCCGCCTAACCCTGTAGCGTTTGACCACAGGATCTAGCCCTTTGACTTTGCACGGACGGGTTTTGGCCAGTGGAACTATCCACCCGGTCGTGTTAGGTCAGCCCATACGAACACTTTAGAGCAACATCCGGGCCAAACCCACAGTAAGATCCCCTCCCTGTAGACCCGACGCGTCCGTTTCCCCCCTTCAGGTGCCGGCGGCGGCGCCGTCCGTGTGAGGGGGCACACCCCGGAGACGCGTGCCGCCTCTTCGGACATGCCAGCACACCACCCCGCATGTATGAGGGCCCGGTGCGACGCTCGGGTGGCATTGCTACCCCCCCCCCCCCCCGCCCACGGCCCCCGTCCCGCCTAACCCTGTAGCGTTTGACCACGGGATCTAGCCCTTTGACTTTGCACGGACGGGTTTTGACCAGTGGAACTATCGACCCGGTCATGTAAGGTCAGCCTATACGAACACTTTAGAGCAACATCCAGGCCAAACCCACAGTAAGATCCCCTCCCTGTAGACCCGACGTGTCCGTTTCCCCCCTTCAGGTGCCGGTGGCGGCGCCGTCCGTGTGAGGGGGCACACCCCGGAGACGCGTGCCGCCTCTTCGGACATGCCAGCACACCACCCCGCATGTATGAGGGCCCGGTGCGACGCTCGGGTGGCATTGCTACCCCCCAACGGCCCCCGTCCCGCCTAACCCTGTAGCGTTTGACCACGGGATCTAGCCCTTTGACTTTGCACGGACGGGTTTTGACCAGTGGAACTATAGACCCGGTCGTGTTAGGTCAGCCCATATGAACACATTAGAGCAACATCCAGGCCAAACCCACAGTAAGAAACCCTCCCTGTAGACCCGACCTGTCCGTTTCCCCCTCCAGGTGCCGGCGTCGGCGCCGTCCGTGTGAGGGGGCACACCCCGGAGACGCGTGCCGCCTCTTCGGACATGCCAGCACACCACCCCGCATATATGAGGGCCCGGTGCGACGCTCGGGTGGCATTGCTACCCCCCCCCCCCCCACGGCCCCCGTCCCGCCTAACCCTGTAGCGTTTGACCACGGGATCTAGCCCTTTGACTTTGCACGGACGCGTTTTGACCAGTGGAACTATCCACCCGGTCTTGTTAGGTCAGCCCATACGAACACTTTAGAGCAACATCCGGGCCAAACCCACAGTAATATCCCCTCCCTGTAGACCCGACGCGTCCGTTTCCCCCCTTCAGGTGCCGGCGGCGGCGCCGTCCGTGTGAGGGGGCACACCCCGGAGACGCGTGCCGCCTCTTCGGACATGCCTGCACGCCACCCCGCATGTATGAGGGCCCGGTGCGACGCTCGGGTGGCATTGCTACCCCCCACGGCCCCCGTCCCGCCTAACCCTATAGCGTTTGACCACGGGATCTAGCCCTTTGACTTTGCACGGACGGGTTTTGACCAGTGGAACTATCCACCCGGTCGTGTTAGGTCAGCCCATACGAACACTTTAGAGCAACATCCGGGCCAAACCCACAGTAAGATCCCCTCCCTGTAGACCCGACGCGTCCGTTTGCCCCCTCCAGGTGCCGGCGGCGGCGCCGTCCGTGTGAGGGGGCACACCCCGGAGACGCGTGCCGCCTCTTCGGACATGCCAGCACACCATCCCGCATGTATGAGGGCCCGGTGCGACGCTCGGGTGGCATTGATACCCCCCCCCCCACGGCCCCCATCCCGCCTAACCCTGTAGCGTTTGACCACGGGATCTAGCCCTTTGACTTTGCTCGGACGGGTTTTGACCAGTGGAACTATCCACCCGGTCGTGTAAGGTCAGCCCATACAAACACTTTAGAGCAACATCCGAGCCAAACCCACAGTAAGATCCCCTCCCTGTAGACCCGACGCGTCCGTTTCCCCCCTTCAGGTGCCGGCGGCGGCGCCGTCTGTGTGAGGGGGCACACCCCGGAGACGCGTGCCGCCTCTTTGGACATGCCAGCACACCACCCCTTATGTATGAGGGCCCGGTGCGATGCTCGGGTGGCATTGCTACCCCCCCCCCCCACGGCCCCCGTCCCGCCTAACCCTGTAGCGTTTGACCACGGGATCTAGCCCTTTGACTTTGCACGGACGGGTTTTGACTAGTGGAACTATCCACCCGGTCGTGTTAGGTCAGCCCATACAAACACTTTAGTGGAACATCCGAGCCAAACCCACAGTAAGATCCCCTCCCTGTAGACCCGACGCGTCCGTTTCCCCCCTTCAGGTGCCGGCGGCGGCGCCGTCCGTGTAAGGGGGCACACCCCGGAGACGCGTGCCGCCTCTTCGGACATGCCAGCACACCGCCCCGCATGTATGAGGGCCCGGTGCGATGCTCGAGTGGCATTGCTACCCCCCCCCCCCCCACGGCCCCCGTCCCGCCTAACCCTGTAGCGTTTGACCACGGGTTCTAGCACTTTGACTTTGCACGGACGGGTTTTGACTAGTGGAACTATCCACCTGGTCGTGTTAGGTCAGCCCATACGAACACTTTAGAGCAACATCCGGGCCAATCCCACAGTAAGATCCCCTCCCTTTAGACCCGACGCGTCCGTTTCCCCCCTCCAGGTGCCGGCGGCGGCGCCGTCCGTGTGAGGGGGCACACCCCGGAGACGCGTGCCGCCTCTTCGGACATGCCAGCACACCATCTCGCATGTATGAGGGCCCGGTGCGACGCTCGGGTGGCATTGATACCCCCCCCCCACGGCCCCCATCCCGTCTAACCCTGTAGCGTTTGACCACGGGATCTAGCCCTTTGACTTTGCACGGACGGGTTTTGACCAGTGGAACTATCCACCCGGTCGTGTTAGGTCAGCCCATACAAACACTTTAGTGGAACATCCGAGCCAAACCCACAGTAAGATCCCCTCCCTGTAGACCCGACGCGTCCGTTTCCCCCCTTCAGGTGCCGGCGGCGGCGCCGTCCGTGTGAGGGGGCACACCCCGGAGACGCGTGCCGCCTCTTCGGACATGCTAGCACACCACCCCGCATGTATGAGGGCCCAGTGCGATGCTCGGGTGGCATTGCTACCCCCCCCCACGGCCCCGTCCCGCCTAACCCTGTAGCGTTTGACCACGGGATCTAGCACTTTGACTTTGCACGGACGGGTTTTGACTAGTGGAACTATCCACCCGGTCGTGTTAGGTCAGCCCATACAAACACTTTAGAGCAACATCCGGGCCAAACCCACAGTATGATCCCCTCCCTTTAGACCCGACGCGTCCGTTTCCCCCCTCCAGGTGCCGGCGGCGGCGCCGTCCGTGTGAGGGGGCACACCCCGGAGACGCGTGCCGCCTCTTCGGACATGCCAGCACACCACCCCGCTTGTATGAGGGCCCGGTGCGACGCTTGGGTGGCATTGCTACCCCCCCCACGGCCCCCGTCCCGCCTAACCCTGTAGCGTTTGACCACAGGATCTAGCCCTTTGACTTTGCACGGACGGGTTTTGGCCAGTGGAACTATCCACCCGGTCGTGTTAGGTCAGCCCATACGAACACTTTAGAGCAACATCCGGGCCAAACCCACAGTAAGATCCCCTCCCTGTAGACCCGACGCGTCCGTTTCCCCCCTTCAGGTGCCGGCGGCGGCGCCGTCCGTGTGAGGGGGCACACCCCGGAGACGTGTGCCGCCTCTTCGGACATGCCAGCACACCACCCCGCATGTATGAGGGCCCGGTGCGACGCTCGGGTGGCATTGCTACCCCCCCCCCCCCCCCCGCCCACGGCCCCCGTCCCGCCTAACCCTGTAGCGTTTGACCACGGGATCTAGCCCTTTGACTTTGCACGGACGGGTTTTGACCAGTGGAACTATCGACCCGGTCGTGTAAGGTCAGCCTATACGAACACTTTAGAGCAACATCCAGGCCAAACCCACAGTAAGATCCCCTCCCTGTAGACCCGACGTGTCCGTTTCCCCCCTTCAGGTGCCGGTGGCGGCGCCGTCCGTGTGAGAGGGCACACCCCGGAGACGCGTGCCGCCTCTTCGGACATGCCAGCACACCACCCCGCATGTATGAGGGCCCGGTGCGACGCTCGGGTGGCATTGCTACCCCCCAACGGCCCCCGTCCCGCCTAACCCTGTAGCGTTTGACCACGGGATCTAGCCCTTTGACTTTGCACGGACGGGTTTTGACCAGTGGAACTATAGACCCGGTCGTGTTAGGTCAGCCCATATGAACACATTAGAGCAACATCCAGGCCAAACCCATAGTAAGAAACCCTCCCTGTAGACCCGACCTGTCCGTTTCCCCCTCCAGGTGCCGGCGTCGGCGCCGTCCGTGTGAGGGGGCACACCCCGGAGACGCGTGCCGCCTCTTCGGACATGCCAGCACACCACCCCGCATGTATGAGGGCCCGGTGCGACGCTCGGGTGGCATTGCTACCCCGCCCCCCACGGCCCCCGTCCCGCCTAACCCTGTAGCGTTTGACCACGGGATCTAGCCCTTTGACTTTGCACGGACGCGTTTTGACCAGTGGAACTATCCACCCGGTCTTGTTAGGTCAGCCCATACGAACACTTTAGAGCAACATCCGGGCCAAACCCACAGTAATATCCCCTCCCTGTAGACCCGACGCGTCCGTTTCCCCCCTTAAGGTGCCGTCCGTGAAAGGGGGCACACCCCGGAGACGCGTGCCGCCTCTTCGGACATGCCTACACGCCACCCCGCATGTATGAGGGCCCGGTGCGACGCTCGGGTGGCATTGCTACCCCCCACGGCCCCCGTCCCGCCTAACCCTGTAGCGTTTGACCACGGGATCTAGCCCTTTGACTTTGCACGGACGGGTTTTGACCAGTGGAACTATCCACCCGGTCGTGTTAGGTCAGCCCATACGAACACTTTAGAGCAACATCCGGGCCAAACCCACAGTAAGATCCCCTCCCTGTAGACCCGACGCGTCCGTTTCCCCCCTCCAGGTGCCGGCGGCGGCGCCGTCCGTGTGAGGGGGCACACCCCGGAGACGCGTGCCGCCTCTTCGGACATGCCAGCACACCATCCCGCATGTATGAGGGCCCGGTGCGACGCTCGGGTGGCATTGATACCCCCCCCCCCCCACGGCCCCCATCCCGCCTAACCCTGTAGCGTTTGACCACGGGATCTAGCCCTTTGACTTTGCTCGGACGGGTTTTGACCAGTGGAACTATCCACCCGGTCGTGTAAGGTCAGCCCATACAAACACTTTAGAGCAACATCCGAGCCAAACCCACAGTAAGATCCCCTCCCTGTAGACCCGACGCGTCCGTTTCCCCCCTTCAGGTGCCGGCGGCGGCGCCGTCTGTGTGAGGGGGCACACCCCGGAGACGCGTGCCGCCTCTTTGGACATGCCAGCACACCACCCCGCATGTATGAGGGCCCGGTGCGATGCTCGGGTGGCATTGCTACCTCCCCCCACGGCCCCCGTCCCGCCTAACCCTGTAGCGTTTGACCACGGGATCTAGCCCTTTGACTTTGCACGGACGGGTTTTGACTAGTGGAACTATCCACCCGGTCGTGTTAGGTCAGCCCATACGAACACTTTAGAGCAACATCCGGGCCAAACCCACAGTAAGATCCCCTCCCTGTAGACCCGACGCGTCCGTTTCCCCCCTCAAGGTGCCGGCGGCGGCGCCGTCCGTGTAAGGGGGCACACCCCGGAGACGCGTGCCGCCTCTTCGGACATGCCAGCACACCATCCCGCATGTATAAGGGCCCGGTGCGACGCTCGGGTGGCATTGCTACCCCCCCCCCACGGCCCCCGTCCCGCCTAACCCTGTAACGTTTGACCACGGGATCTAGCCCTTTGACTTTGCACGGACGGGTTTTGACCAGTGGAACTATCGACCCGGTTGTGTTAGGTCAGCCTATACGAACACTTTAGAGCAACATCCGGGCCAAACCCACAGTAAGATCCCCTCCGTGTAGACGCGATGCGTCCGTTTCCCCCCTCCAAGTGCGGGCGGCGGCGCCGTCCGTGTGAGAGGGCACACCCCGGAGACGCGTGCCGCCTCTTCGGACATGCCAGCACACCACCCCGCATGTATGAGGGCCCGGTGCGACGCTCGGGTGGCATTGCTACCCCCCCCACGGCCCCCGTCCCGCCTAACCCTGTAACGTTTGACCACGGGATCTAGCCCTTTGACTTTGCACGGACGGGTTTTGACCAGTGGAACTATCCACCCGGTCGTGTTAGGTCAGCCCATACGAACACTTTAGAGCAACATCCGGGCCAAACCCACAGTAAGATCCCCTCCCTGTAGACCCGACGCGTCCGTTTTCCCCCTTCAGGTGCCGGCGGCGGCGCCGTCCGTGTGAGGGGGCACACCCCGGAGACCCGTGCCGCCTCTTCGGACATGCCAGCACACCACCCCGCATGTATGAGGGCCCGGTGCGATGCTCGGGTGGCATTGCTACCCCCCCACGGCCCCCGTCCCGCCTAACCCTGTAGCGTTTGACCACGGGATCGAGCCCTTTGACTTTGCACGGACGGGTTTTGACCAGTGGAACTATCCACCCGGTCGTGTTAGGTCAGCCCATACGAACACTTTAGAGCAACATCCGGGCCAAACCCACAGTAAGATCCCCTCCCTATAGACCCTACGCGTCCGTTTCCCCCCTCCAGGTGCCGGCGGCGGCGCCGTCCGTGTGAGGGGGCACACCCCGGAGACGCGTGCCGCCTCTTCGGACATGCCACCACACCATCTCGCATGTATGAGGGCCCGGTGCGACGCTCGGGTGGCATTGATACCCCCCCCCACGGCCCCCATCCCGTCTAACCCTGTAGCGTTTGACCACGGGATCTAGCCCTTTGACTTTGCACGGACGGGTTTTGACCAGTGGAACTATCCACCCGGTCGTGTTAGGTCAGCCCATACAAACACTTTAGTGGAACATCCGAGCCAAACCCACAGTAAGATCCCCTCCCTGTAGACCCGACGCGTCCGTTTCCCCCCTTCAGGTGCCGGCGGCGGCGCCGTACGTGTGAGGGGGCACACCCCGGAGACGCGTGCCGCCTCTTCGGACATGCCAGCACACCACCCCGCATGTATGAGGGCCCGGTGCGATGCTCGGGTGGCATTGCTACCCCCCCCCCATGGCCCCCGTCCCGCCTAACCCTGTAGCGTTTGACCACGGGTTCTAGCACTTTGACTTTGCACGGACGGGTTTTGACTAGTGGAACTATCCACCCGGTCGTGTTAGGTCAGCCCATACGAACACTTTAGAGCAACATCCGGGCCAATCCCACAGTAAGATCCCCTCCCTTTAGACCCGACGCGTCCGTTTCCCCCCTCCAGGTGCCGGCGGCGGCGCCGTCCGTGTGAGGGGGCACACCCCGGAGACGCGTGCCGCCTCTTCGGACATGCCAGCACACCACCCCGCTTGTATGAGGGCCCGGTGCGACGCTTGGGTGGCATTGCTACCCCCCCCCCACGGCCCCCGTCCCGCCTAACCCTGTAGCGTTTGACCACGGGATCTAGCCCTTTGACTTTGCACGGACGGGTTTTGACCAGTGGAACTATCGACCCGGTCGTGTTAGGTCAGCCTATACGAACACTTTAGAGCAACATCCGGGCCAAACCCACAGTAAGATGCCCTCCCTGTAGACCCGACGTGTCCGTTTCCCCCCTTCAGGTGCCGGCGGCGGCGCCGTCCGTGTGAGGGGGCACACCCCGGAGACGCGTGCCGCCTCTTCGGACATGCCAGCACACCACCCCGCATGTATGAGGGCCCGGTGCGACGCTCGGGTGGCATTGCTACCCCCCATGGCCCCCGTCCCGCCTAACCCTGCAGCGTTTGACCACGGGATCTAGCCCTTTGACTTTGCACGGACGGGTTTTGACCAGTGGAACTATCCACCCGGTCTTGTTAGGTCAGCCCATACGAACACTTTAGAGCAACATCCGGGCCAAACCCACACTAAGATCCCCTCCCTGTAGACCCGACCCGTCCGTTTCCCCCCTTCAGGTGCCGGCGGCGGCGCCGTCCGTGTGAGGGGGCACACCCCCGAGACGCGTGCCGCCTCTTCGGACATGCCAGCACACCACCCCGCATGTATGAGGGCCCGGTGCGACGCTCGGGTGGCATTGCTACCCCCCCACGGCCCCCGTCCCGCCTAACCCTGTAGCGTTTGACCACGGGATCTAGCCCTTTGACTTTGCACGGACGGGTTTTGACCAGTGGAACTATCCACCCGGTCGTGTTAGGTCAGCCCATACGAACACTTTAGAGCAACATCCGGGCCAAACCCACAGTAAGATCCCCTCCCTGTAGACCCGACGCGTCCGTTTCCCCCCTTCAGGTGCCGGCGGCGGCGCCGTCCGTGTGAGGGGGCACACCCCGGAGACGCGTGCCGCCTCTTCGGACATGCCAGCACACCACCCCGCATGTATGAGGGCCCGGTGCGACGCTTGGGTGGCATTGCTACCCCCCCACGGCCCCCGTCCCGCCTAACCCTGTAGCGTTTGACCACGGGATCGAGCCCTTTGACTTTGCACGGACGGGTTTTGACCAGTGGAACTATCCACCCGGTCGTGTTAGGTCAGCCCATACGAACACTTTAGAGCAACATCCGGGCCAAACCCACAGTAAGATCCCCTCCCTATAGACCCGACGCGTCCGTTTCCCCCCTCCAGGTGCCGGCGGCGGCGCCGTCCGTGTGAGGGGGCACCCCCCGGAGACGCGTGCCGCCTCTTCGGACATGCCAGCACACCACCCCGCATGTATGAGGGCCCGGTGCGATGCTCGGGTGGCATTGCTACCCCCCCCCCCCCCACGGCCCCCGTCCCGCCTAACCCTGTAGCGTTTGACCACGGGATCTAGCACTTTGACTTTGCACGGACGGGTTTTGACTAGTGGAACTATCCACCCGGTCGTGTTAGGTCAGCCCATACGAACACTTTAGAGCAACATCCGGGCCAAACCCACAGTATGATCCCCTCCCTTTAGACCCGACGCGTCCGTTTCCCCCCTCCAGGTGCCGGCGGCGGCGCCGTCCGTGTGAGGGGGCACATCCCGGAGACGCGTGCCGCCTCTTCGGACATGCCAGCACACCACCCCGCTTGTATGAGGGCCCAGTGCGATGCTCGGGTGGCATTGCTACCCCCCCCCACGGCCCCCGTCCCGCCTAACCCTGTAGCGTTTGACCACGGGATCTAGCACTTTGACTTTGCACGGACGGGTTTTGACTAGTGGAACTATCCACCCGGTCGTGTTAGGTCAGCCCATACGAACACTTTAGAGCAACATCCGGGCCAAACCCACAGTATGATCCCCTCCCTTTAGACCCGACGCGTCCGTTTCCCCCCTCCAGGTGCCGGCGGCGGCGCCGTCCGTGTGAGGGGGCACACCCCGGAGACGCGTGCCGCCTCTTCGGACATGCCAGCACACCACCCCGCTTGTATGAGGGCCCGGTGCGACGCTTGGGTGGCATTGCTACCCCCCCCACGGCCCCCGTCCCTCCTAACCCTGTAGCGTTTGACCACGGGTTCTAGCACTTTGACTTTGCACGGACGGGTTTTGACTAGTGGAACTATCCACCCGGTCGTGTTAGGTCAGCCCATACGAACACTTTAGAGCAACATCCGGGCCAATCCCACAGTAAGATCCCCTCCCTTTAGACCCGACGCGTCCGTTTCCCCCCTCCAGGTGCCGGCGGCGGCGCCGTCCGTGTGAGGGGGCACACCCCGGAGACGCGTGCCGCCTCTTCGGACATGCCAGCACACCATCTCGCATGTATGAGGGCCCGGTGCGACGCTCGGGTGGCATTGATACCCCCCCCACGGCCCCCATCCCGTCTAACCCTGTAGCGTTTGACCACGGGATCTAGCCCTTTGACTTTGCACGGACGGGTTTTGACCAGTGGAACTATCCACCCGGTCGTGTTAGGTCAGCCGATACAAACACTTTAGTGGAACATCCGAGCCAAACCCACAGTAAGATCCCCTCCCTGTAGACCCGACGCGTCCGTTTCCCCCCTTCAGGTGCCGGCGGCGGCGCCGTCCGTGTGAGGGGGCACACCCCGGAGATGCGTGCCGCCTCTTCGGACATGCCAGCACACCACCCCGCATGTATGAGGGCCCAGTGCGATGCTCGGGTGGCATTGCTACCCCCCCCCCCCCCCACGGCCCCCGTCCCGCCTAACCCTGTAGCGTTTGACCACGGGATCTAGCACTTTGACTTTGCACGGACGGGTTTTGACTAGTGGAACTATCCACCCGGTCGTGTTAGGTCAGCCCATACGAACACTTTAGAGCAACATCCGGGCCAAACCCACAGTATGATCCCCTCCCTTTAGACCCGACGCGTCCGTTTCCCCCCTCCAGGTGCCGGCGGCGGCGCCGTCCGTGTGAGGGGGCACACCCCGGAGACGCGTGCCGCCTCTTCGGACATGCCAGCACACCACCCCGCTTGTATGAGGGCCCGGTGCGACGCTTGGGTGGCATTGCTACCCCCCCCACGGCCCCCGTCCCGCCTAACCCTGTAGCGTTTGACCACAGGATCTAGCCCTTTGACTTTGCACGGACGGGTTTTGGCCAGTGGAACTATCCACCCGGTCGTGTTAGGTCAGCCCATACGAACACTTTAGAGCAAGATCCGGGCCAAACCCACAGTAAGATCCCCATCCTGTAGACCCGACGCGTCCGTTTCCCCCCTTCAGGTGCCGGCGGCGGCGCCGTCCGTGTGAGGGGGCACACCCCGGAGACGCGTGCCGCCTCTTCGGACATGCCAGCACACCACCCCGCATGTATGAGGGCCCGGTGCGACGCTCGGGTGGCATTGCTACCCCCCCGCCCACGGCCCCCGTCCCGCCTAACCCTGTAGCGTTTGACCACGGGATCTAGCCCTTTGACTTTGCACGGACGGGTTTTGACCAGTGGAACTATCGACCCGGTCGTGTAAGGTCAGCCTATACGAACACTTTAGAGCAACATCCAGGCCAAACCCACAGTAAGATCCCCTCCCTGTAGACCCGACGTGTCCGTTTCCCCCCTTCAGGTGCCGGTGGCGGCGCCGTCCATGTGAGGGGGCACACCCCGGAGACGCGTGCCGCCTCTTCGGACATGCCAGCACACCACCCCGCATGTATGAGGGCCCGGTGCGACGCTCGGGTGGCATTGCTACCCCCCAACGGCCCCCGTCCCGCCTAACCCTGTAGCGTTTGACCACGGGATCTAGCCCTTTGACTTTGCACGGACGGGTTTTGACCAGTGGAACTATAGACCCGGTCGTGTTAGGTCAGCCCATATGAACACATTAGAGCAACATCCAGGCCAAACCCACAGTAAGAAACCCTCCCTGTAGACCCGACCTGTCCGTTTCCCCCTCCAGGTGCCGGCGTCGGCGCCGTCCGTGTGAGGGGGCACACCCCGGAGACGCGTGCCGCCTCTTCGGACATGCCAGCACACCACCCCGCATGTATGAGGGCCCGGTGCGACGCTCGGGTGGCATTGCTACCCCCCCCCCCCCACGGCCCCCGTCCCGCCTAACCCTGTAGCGTTTGACCACGGGATCTAGCCCTTTGACTTTGCACGGACGCGTTTTGACCAGTGGAACTATCCACCCGGTCTTGTTAGGTCAGCCCATACGAACACTTTAGAGCAACATCCGGGCCAAACCCACAGTAATATCCCCTCCCTGTAGACCCGACGCGTCCGTTTCCCCCCTTCAGGTGCCGTCCGTGAGAGGGGGCACACCCCGGAGACGCGTGCCGCCTCTTCGGACATGCCTACACGCCACCCCGCATGTATGAGGGCCCGGTGCGACGCTCGGGTGGCATTGCTACCCCCCACGGCCCCCGTCCCGCCTAACCCTGTAGCGTTTGACCACGGGATCTAGCCCTTTGACTTTGCACGGACGGGTTTTGACCAGTGGAACTATCCACCCGGTCGTGTTAGGTCAGCCCATACGAACACGTTAGAGCAACATCCGGGCCAAACCCACAGTAAGATCCCCTCCCTGTAGACCCGACGCGTCCGTTTCCCCCCTCCAGGTGCCGGCGGCGGCGCCGTCCGTGTGAGGGGGCACACCCCGGAGACGCGTGCCGCCTCTTCGGACATGCCAGCACACCATCCCGCATGTATGAGGGCCCGGTGCGACGCTCGGGTGGCATTGATACCCCCCCCCCACGGCCCCATCCCGCCTAACCCTGTAGCGTTTGACCACGGGATCTAGCCCTTTGACTTTGCTCGGACGGGTTTTGACCAGTGGAACTATCCACCCGGTCGTGTAAGGTCAGCCCATACAAACACTTTAGAGCAACATCCGAGCCAAACCCACAGTAAGATCCCCTCCCTGTAGACCCGACGCGTCCGTTTCCCCCCTTCAGGTGCCGGCGGCGGCGCCGTCTGTGTGAGGGGGCACACCCCGGAGACGCGTGCCGCCTCTTTGGACATGCCAGCACACCACCCCGCATGTATGAGGGCCCGGTGCGATGCTCGGGTGGCATTGCTACCTCCCCCCACGGCCCCCGTCCCGCCTAACCCTGTAGCGTTTGACCACGGGATCTAGCCCTTTGACTTTGCACGGACGGGTTTTGACTAGTGGAACTATCCACCCGGTCGTGTTAGGTCAGCCCATACGAACACTTTAGAGCAACATCCGGGCCAAACCCACAGTAAGATCCCCTCCCTGTAGACCCGACGCGTCCGTTTCCCCCCTCCAGGTGCCGGCGGCGGCGCCGTCCGTGTAAGGGGGCACACCCCGGAGACGCGTGCCGCCTCTTCGGACATGCCAGCACACCATCCCGCATGTATAAGGGCCCGGTGCGACGCTCGGGTGGCATTGCTACCCCCCCCCCCACGGCCCCCGTCCCGCCTAACCCTGTAACGTTTGACCACGGGATCTAGCCCTTTGACTTTGCACGGACGGGTTTTGACCAGTGGAACTATCGACCCGGTTGTGTTAGGTCAGCCTATACGAACACTTTAGAGCAACATCCGGGCCAAACCCACAGTAAGATCCCCTCCGTGTAGACGCGATGCGTCCGTTTCCCCCCTCCAAGTGCGGGCGGCGGCGCCGTCCGTGTGAGAGGGCACACCCCGGAGACGCGTGCCGCCTCTTCGGACATGCCAGCACACCACCCCGCATGTATGAGGGCCCGGTGCGACGCTCGGGTGGCATTGCTACCCCCCCCCCCCCACGGCCCCCGTCCCGCCTAACCCTGTAACGTTTGACCACGGGATCTAGCCCTTTGACTTTGCACGGACGGGTTTTGACCAGTGGAACTATCCACCCGGTCGTGTTAGGTCAGCCCATACGAACACTTTAGAGCAACATCCGGGCCAAACCCACAGTAAGATCCCCTCCCTGTAGACCCGACGCGTCCGTTTCCCCCCTTCAGGTGCCGGCGGCGGCGCCGTCCGTGTGAGGGGGCACACCCCGGAGACCCGTGCCGCCTCTTCGGACATGCCAGCACACCACCCCGCATGTATGAGGGCCCGGTGCGACGCTCGGGTGGCATTGCTACCCCCCCACGGCCCCCGTCCCGCCTAACCCTGTAGCGTTTGACCACGGGATCGAGCCCTTTGACTTTGCACGGACGGGTTTTGACCAGTGGAACTATCCACCCGGTCGTGTTAGGTCAGCCCATACGAACACTTTAGAGCAACATCCGGGCCAAACCCACAGTAAGATCCCCTCCCTATAGACCCTACGCGTCCGTTTCCCCCCTCCAGGTGCCGGCGGCGGCGCCGTCCGTGTGAGGGGGCACACCCCGGAGACGCGTGCCGCCTCTTCGGACATGCCAGCACACCATCTCGCATGTATGAGGGCCCGGTGCGACGCTCGGGTGGCATTGATACCCCCCCCCACGGCCCCCATCCCGTCTAACCCTGTAGCGTTTGACCACGGGATCTAGCCCTTTGACTTTGCACGGACGGGTTTTGACCAGTGGAACTATCCACCCGGTCGTGTTAGGTCAGCCCATACAAACACTTTAGTGGAACATCCGAGCCAAACCCACAGTAAGATCCCCTCCCTGTAGACCCGACGCGTCCGTTTCCCCCCTTCAGGTGCCGGCGGCGGCGCCGTCCGTGTGAGGGGGCACACCCCGGAGACGCGTGCCGCCTCTTCGGACATGCCAGCACACCACCCCGCATGTATGAGGGCCCGGTGCGATGCTCGGGTGGCATTGCTACCCCCCCCCCCATGGCCCCCGTCCCGCCTAACCCTGTAGCGTTTGACCACGGGTTCTAGCACTTTGACTTTGCACGGACGGGTTTTGACTAGTGGAACTATCCACCCGGTCGTGTTAGGTCAGCCCATACGAACACTTTAGAGCAACATCCGGGCCAATCCCACAGTAAGATCCCCTCCCTTTAGACCCGACGCGTCCGTTTCCCCCCTCCAGGTGCCGGCGGCGGCGCCGTCCGTGTGAGGGGGCACACCCCGGAGACGCGTGCCCCCTCTTCGGACATGCCAGCACACCACCCCGCTTGTATGAGGGCCCGGTGCGACGCTTGGGTGGCATTGCTACCCCCCCCCCCCCACGGCCCCCGTCCCGCCTAACCCTGTAGCGTTTGACCACGGGATCTAGCCCTTTGACTTTGCACGGACGGGTTTTGACCAGTGGAACTATCGACCCGGTCGTGTTAGGTCAGCCTATACGAACACTTTAGAGCAACATCCGGGCCAAACCCACAGTAAGATCCCCTCCCTGTAGACCCGACGGGTCCGTTTCCCCCCTTCAGGTGCCGGCGGCGGCGCCGTCCGTGTGAGGGGGCACACCCCGGAGACGCGTGCCGCCTCTTCGGACATGCCAGCACACCACCCCGCATGTATGAGGGCCCGGTGCGACGCTCGGGTGGCAGTGCTACCCCCCATGGCCCCCGTCCCGCCTAACCCTGCAGCGTTTGACCACGGGATCTAGCCCTTTGACTTTGCACGGACGGGTTTTGACCAGTGGAACTATCCACCCGGTCTTGTTAGGTCAGCCCATACGAACACTTTAGAGCAACATCCGGGCCAAACCCACACTAAGATCCCCTCCCTGTAGACCCGACCCGTCCGTTTCCCCCCTTCAGGTGCCGGCGGCGGCGCCGTCCGTGTGAGGGGGCACACCCCCGAGACGCGTGCCGCCTCTTCGGACATGCCAGCACACCACCCCGCATGTATGAGGGCCCGGTGCGCCGCTCGGGTGGCATTGCTACCCCCCCACGGCCCCCGTCCCGCCTAACCCTGTAGCGTTTGACCACGGGATCTAGCCCTTTGACTTTGCACGGACGGGTTTTGACCAGTGGAACTATCCACCCGGTCGTGTTAGGTCAGCCCATACGAACACTTTAGAGCAACATCCGGGCCAAACCCACAGTAAGATCCCCTCCCTGTAGACCCGACGCGTCCGTTTCCCCCCTTCAGGTGCCGGCGGCGGCGCCGTCCGTGTGAGGGGGCACACCCCGGAGACGCGTGCCGCCTCTTCGGACATGCCAGCACACCACCCCGCATGTATGAGGGCCCGGTGCGACGCTTGGGTGGCATTGCTACCCCCCCACGGCCCCCGTCCCGCCTAACCCTGTAGCGTTTGACCACGGGATCGAGCCCTTTGACTTTGCACGGACGGGTTTTGACCAGTGGAACTATCCACCCGGTCGTGTTAGGTCAGCCCATACGAACACTTTAGAGCAACATCCGGGCCAAACCCACAGTAAGATCCCCTCCCTATAGACCCGACGCGTCCGTTTCCCCCCTCCAGGTGCCGGCGGCGGCGCCGTCCGTGTGAGGGGGCACCCCCCGGAGACGCGTGCCGCCTCTTCGGACATGCCAGCACACCACCCCGCATGTATGAGGCCCGGTGCGATGCTCGGGTGGCATTGCTACCCCCCCCCCCCACGGCCCCCGTCCCGCCTAACCCTGTAGCGTTTGACCACGGGATCTAGCACTTTGACTTTGCACGGACGGGTTTTGACTAGTGGAACTATCCACCCGGTCGTGTTAGGTCAGCCCATACGAACACTTTAGAGCAACATCCGGGCCAAACCCACAGTATGATCCCCTCCCTTTAGACCCGACGCGTCCGTTTCCCCCCTCCAGGTGCCGGCGGCGGCGCCGTCCGTGTGAGGGGGCACCTCCCGGAGACGCGTGCCGCCTCTTCGGACATGCCAGCACACCACCCCGCTTGTATGAGGGCCCGGTGCGACGCTTGGGTGGCATTGCTACCCCCCCCACGGCCCCCGTCCCGCCTAACCCTGTAGCGTTTGACCACGGGATCTAGCACTTTGACTTTGCACGGACGGGTTTTGACCAGTGGAACTATCGACCCGGTCGTGTTAGGTCAGCCTATACGAACACTTTAGAGCAACATCCGGGCCAAACCCACAGTAAGATCCCCTCCCTGTAGACCCGACGTGTCCGTTTCCCCCCTTCAGGTGCCGGCGGCGGCGCCGTCCGTGTGAGGGGGCACACCCCGGAGACGCGTGCCGCCTCTTCGGACATGCCAGCACACCACCCCGCATGTATGAGAGCCCGGTGCGACGCTCGGGTGGCATTGCTACCCCCCAACGGCCCCCGTCCCGCCTAACCCTGTGGCGTTTGACCACGGGATCTAGCCCTTTGACTTTGCACGGACGGGTTTTGACCAGCGGAACTATCGACCTGGTCGTGTTAGGTCAGCCCATACAAACACTTTAGAGCAACATCCGGGCGAAACCCACAGTAAGATCCCCTCCGTGTAGACCCGACGCGTCCGTTTCCCCCTCCAGGTTCCGGCGTCGGCGCCGTCCGTGTGAGGGGGCACACCCCGGAGACGCGTGCCGCCGCTTCGAACATGCCAGCACACCACCCCGCATGTATGAGGGCCCGGTGCGCCGCTCGGGTGGCATTGCTACCCCCCCCACGGCCCCGTCCCGCCTAACCCTGTAGCGTTTGACCACGGGATCTAGCCCTTTGACTTTGCACGGACACGTTTTAACCAGTGGAACTATCCACCCGGTCGTGTTAGGTCAGCCCATACGAACACTTTAGAGCAGCATCCAGGCCAAACCCACAGTAAGATCCCCTCCCTGTAGACCCGACGCGTCCGTTTCCCCCCTTCAGGTGCCGGCGGCGGCGCCGTCCGTGTGAGGGGGCACACCCCGGAGACGCGTGCCGCCTCTTCGGACATGCCTGCACACCACCCCGCATGTATGAGGGCCCGGTGCGACGCTCGGGTGGCATTGCTACCCCCCACGGCCCCCGTCCCGCCTAACCCTGTAGCGTTTGACCACGGGATCTAGCCCTTTGACTTTGCACGGACGCGTTTTGACCAGTGGAACTATCCACCCGGTCGTGTTAGGTCAGCCCATACGAACACTTTAGAGCAACATCCGGGCCAAACCCACAGTAAGATCCCCTCCCTGTAAACCCGACGCCTCCGTTTCCCCCCTTCAGGTGCCGGCGGCGGCGCCGTCCGTGTGAGGGGGCACACCCCGGAGACGCATGCCGCCTCTTCGGACAAACCAGCACACCACCCCGCATGTATGAGGGCACGGTGCGACGCTCGGGTGGCATTGCTACCCCCCACGGCCCCGTCCCGCCTAACCCTGCAGCGTTTGACCACGGGATCTAGCCCTTTGACTTTGCACGGACGGGTTTTGACCAGTGGAAGTATCCACCCGGTCTTCTTAGGTCAGCCCATACGAACAATTTAGAGCAACATCCGGGCAAAACCCACACTAAGATCCCCTCCCTGTAGACCCGACCCGTCCGTTTCCCCCCTTCAGGTGCCGGCGGCGGCGCCGTCCGTGTGAGGGGGCACACCCCAGAGACGCGTGCCGCCTCTTCGGACATGCCAGCACACCACCCCGCATGTATGAGGGCCCGGTGCGACGCTCGGGTGGCATTGCTACCCCCCCACGGCCCCCGTCCCGCCTAACCCTGTAGCGTTTGACCACGGGATCTAGCCCTTTGACTTTGCACGGACGGGTTTTGACCAGTGGAACTATCCACCCGGTCGTGTTAGGTCAGCCCATACGAACACTTTAGAGCAACATCCGGGCCAAACCCACAGTAAGATCCCCTCCCTGTAGACCCGACGCGTCCGTTTCCCCCCTTCAGGTGGCGGCGGCGGCGCCGTCCGTGTGAGGGGGCACACCCCGGAGACCCGTGCCGCCTCTTCGGACATGCCAGCACACCACCCCGCATGTATGAGGTCCCAGTGCGACGCTCGGGTGGCATTGCTACCCCCCCACGGCCCCCGTCCCGCCTAACCCTGTAGCGTTTGACCACGGGATCGAGCCCTTTGACTTTGCACGGACGGGTTTTGACCAGTGGAACTATCCACCCGGTCGTGTTAGGTCAGCCCATACGAACACTTTAGAGCAACATCCGGGCCAAACCCACAGTAAGATCCCCTCCCTATAGACCCGACGCGTCCGTTTCCCCCCCCCCCCCCGCCCCAGGTGCCGGCGGCGGCGCCGTCCGTGTGAGGGGGCACCCCCCGGAGACGCGTGCCGCCTCTTCGGACATGCCAGCACACCATCCCGCATGTATGAGGGCCCGGTGCGACGCTCGGGTGGCATTGATACCCCCCCCACGGCCCCCATCCCGCCTAACCCTGTAGCGTTTGACCACGGGATCTAGCCCTTTGACTTTGCACGGACGGGTTTTGACCAGTGGAACTATCCACCCGGTCGTGTTAGGTCAGCCCATACAAACACTTTAGAGGAACATCCGAGCCAAACCCACAGTAAGATCCCCTCCCTGTAGACCCGACGCGTCCGTTTCCCCCCTTCAGGTGCCGGCGGCGGCGCCGTCCATGTGAGGGGGCACACCCCGGAGACGCGTGCCGCCTCTTCGGACATGCCAGCACACCACCCCGCATGTATGAGGGCCCGGTGCGATGCTCGGGTGGCGTTGCTACCCCCCCCCCCCACGGCCCTCGTCCCGCCTAACCCTGTAGCGTTTGACCACGGGATCTAGCACTTTGACTTTGCACGGACGGGTTTTGACTAGTGGAACTATCCACCCGGTCGTGTTAGGTCAGCCCATACGAACACTTTAGAGCAACATCCGGGCCAAACCCACAGTAAGATCCCCTCCCTTTAGACCCGACGCGTCCGTTTCCCCCCTCCAGGTGCCGGCGGCGGCGCCGTCCGTGTGAGGGGGCACACCCCGGAGACGCGTGCCGCCTCTTCGGACATGCCAGCACACCACCCCGCTTGTATGAGGGCCCGGTGCGACGCTTGGGTGGCATTGCTACCCCCCCCCCCCACGGCCCCCGTCCCGCCTAACCCTGTAGCGTTTGACCACGGGATCTAGCCCTTTGACTTTGCACGGACGGGTTTTGACCAGTGGAACTATCGACCCGGTCGTGTTAGGTCAGCCTATACGAACACTTTAGAGCAACATCCGGGCCAAACCCACAGTAAGATCCCCTCCCTGTAGACCCGACGTGTCCGTTTCCCCCCTTCAGGTGCCGGCGGCGGCGCCGTCCGTGTGAGGGGGCACACCCCGGAGACGCGTGCCGCCTCTTCGGACATGCCAGCACACCACCCCGCATGTATGAGGGCCCGGTGCGACGCTCGGGTGGCAGTGCTACCCCCCATGGCCCCCGTCCCGCCTAACCCTGCAGCGTTTGACCACGGGATCTAGCCCTTTGACTTTGCACGGACGGGTTTTGACCAGTGGAACTATCCACCCGGTCTTGTTAGGTCAGCCCGTACGAACACTTTAGAGCAACATCCGGGCCAAACCCACACTAAGATCCCCTCCCTGTAGACCCGACCCGTCCGTTTCCCCCCTTCAGGTGCCGGCGGCGGCGCCGTCCGTGTGAGGGGGCACACCCCCGAGACGCGTGCCGCCTCTTCGGACATGCCAGCACACCACCCCGCATGTATGAGGGCCCGGTGCGACGCTCGGGTGGCATTGCTACCCCCCCACGGCCCCCGTCCCACCTAACCCTGTAGCGTTTGACCACGGGATCTAGCCCTTTGACTTTGCACGGACGGGTTTTGACCAGTGGAACTATCCACCCGGTCGTGTTAGGTCAGCCCATACGAACACTTTAGAGCAACATCCGGGCCAAACCCACAGTAAGATCCCCTCCCTGTAGACCCGACGCGTCCGTTTCCCCCCTTCAGGTGCCGGCGGCGGCGCCGTCCGTGTGAGGGGGCACACCCCGGAGACGCGTGCCGCCTCTTCGGACATGCCAGCACACCACCCCGCATGTATGAGGGCCCGGTGCGACGCTTGGGTGGCATTGCTACCCCCCCACGGCCCCCGTCCCGCCTAACCCTGTAGCGTTTGACCACGGGATCGAGCCCTTTGACTTTGCACGGACGGGTTTTGACCAGTGGAACTATCCACCCGGTCGTGTTAGGTCAGCCCATACGAACACTTTAGAGCAACATCCGGGCCAAACCCACAGTAAGATCCCCTCCCTATAGACCCGACGCGTCCGTTTCCCCCCTCCAGGTGCCGGCGGCGGCGCCGTCCGTGTGAGGGGGCACCCCCCGGAGACGCGTGCCGCCTCTTCGGACATGCCAGCACACCACCCCGCATGTATGAGGGCCCGGTGCGATGCTCGGGTGGCATTGCTACCCCCCCCCCCCACGGCCCCCGTCCCGCCTAACCCTGTAGCGTTTGACCACGGGATCTAGCACTTTGACTTTGCACGGACGGGTTTTGACTAGTGGAACTATCCACCCGGTCGTGTTAGGTCAGCCCATACGAACACTTTAGAGCAACATCCGGGCCAAACCCACAGTATGATCCCCTCCCTTTAGACCCGACGCGTCCGTTTCCCCCCTCCAGGTGCCGGCGGCGGCGCCGTCCGTGTGAGGGGGCACATCCCAGAGACGCGTGCCGCCTCTTCGGACATGCCAGCACACCACCCCGCTTGTATGAGGGCCCGGTGCGACGCTTGGGTGGCATTGCTACCCCCCCCACGGCCCCCGTCCCGCCTAACCCTGTAGCGTTTGACCACGGGATCTAGCACTTTGACTTTGCACGGACGGGTTTTGACCAGTGGAACTATCGACCCGGTCGTGTTAGGTCAGCCTATACGAACACTTTAGAGCAACATCCGGGCCAAACCCACAGTAAGATCCCCTCCCTGTAGACCCGACGTGTCCGTTTCCCCCCTTCAGGTGCCGGCGGCGGCGCCGTCCGTGTGAGGGGGCACACCCCGGAGACGCGTGCCGCCTCTTCGGACATGCCAGCACACCACCCCGCATGTATGAGAGCCCGGTGCGACGCTCGGGTGGCATTGCTACCCCCCAACGGCCCCCGTCCCGCCAAACCCTGTGGCGTTTGACCACGGGATCTAGCCCTTTGACTTTGCACGGACGGGTTTTGACCAGCGGAACTATCGACCTGGTCGTGTTAGGTCAGCCCATACAAACACTTTAGAGCAACATCCGGGCAAAACCCACAGTAAGATCCCCTCCGTGTAGACCCGACGCGTCCGTTTCCCCCTCCAGGTTCCGGCGTCGGCGCCGTCCGTGTGAGGGGGCACACCCCGGAGACGCGTGCCGCCGCTTCGAACATGCCAGCACACCACCCCGCATGTATGAGGGCCCGGTGCGACGCTCGGGTGGCATTGCTACCCCCCCCACGGCCCCGTCCCGCCTAACCCTGTAGCGTTTGACCACGGGATCTAGCCCTTTGACTTTGCACGGACACGTTTTAACCAGTGGAACTATCCACCCGATCGTGTTAGGTCAGCCCATACGAACACTTTAGAGCAGCATCCAGGCCAAACCCACAGTAAGATCCCCTCCCTGTAGACCCGACGCGTCCGTTTCCCCCCTTCAGGTGCCGGCGGCGGCGCCGTCCGTGTGAGGGGGCACACCCCGGAGACGCGTGCCGCCTCTTCGGACATGCCTGCACACCACCCCGCATGTATGAGGGCCCGGTGCGACGCTCGGGTGGCATTGCTACCCCCCCACGGCCCCCGTCCCGCCTAACCCTGTAGCGTTTGACCACGGGATCTAGCCCTTTGACTTTGCACGGACGCGTTTTGACCAGTGGAACTATCCACCCGGTCGTGTTAGGTCAGCCCATACGAACACTTTAGAGCAACATCCGGGCCAAACCCACAGTAAGATCCCCTCCCTGTAAACCCGACGCCTCCGTTTCCCCCCTTCAGGTGCCGGCGGCGGCGCCGTCCGTGTGAGGAGGCACACCCCGGAGACGCATGCCGCCTCTTCGGACATACCAGCACACCACCCCGCATGTATGAGGGCACGGTGCGACGCTCGGGTGGCATTGCTACCCCCCACGGCCCCGTCCCGCCTAACCCTGCAGCGTTTGACCACGGGATCTAGCCCTTTGACTTTGCACGGACGGGTTTTGACCAGTGGAACTATCCACCCGGTCTTGTTAGGTCAGCCCATACGAACAATTTAGAGCAACATCCGGGCAAAACCCACACTAAGATCCCCTCCCTGTAGACCCGACCCGTCCGTTTCCCCCCTTCAGGTGCCGGCGGCGGCGCCGTCCGTGTGAGGGGGCACACCCCAGAGACGCGTGCCGCCTCTTCGGACATGCCAGCACACCACCCCGCATGTATGAGGGCCCGGTGCGACGCTCGGGTGGCATTGCTACCCCCCCACGGCCCCCGTCCCGCCTAACCCTGTAGCGTTTGACCACGGGATCTAGCCCTTTGACTTTGCACGGACGGGTTTTGACCAGTGGAACTATCCACCCGGTCGTGTTAGGTCAGCCCATACGAACACTTTAGAGCAACATCCGGGCCAAACCCACAGTAAGATCCCCTCCCTGTAGACCCGACGCGTCCGTTTCCCCCTTCAGGTGGCGGCGGCGGCGCCGTCCGTGTGAGGGGGCACACCCCGGAGACCCGTGCCGCCTCTTCGGACATGCCAGCACACCACCCCGCATGTATGAGGTCCCAGTGCGACGCTCGGGTGGCATTGCTACCCCCCTACGGCCCCCGTCCCGCCTAACCCTGTAGCGTTTGACCACGGGATCGAGCCCTTTGACTTTGCACGGACGGGTTTTGACCAGTGGAACTATCCACCCGGTCGTGTTAGGTCAGCCCATACGAACACTTTAGAGCAACATCCGGGCCAAACCCACAGTAAGATCCCCTCCCTATAGACCCGACGCGTCCGTTTCCCCCCCCCCCCCAGGTGCCGGCGGCGGCGCCGTCCGTGTGAGGGGGCACCCCCCGGAGACGCGTGCCGCCTCTTCGGACATGCCAGCACACCATCCCGCATGTATGAGGGCCCGGTGCGACGCTCGGGTGGCATTGATACCCCCCCCACGGCCCCCATCCCGCCTAACCCTGTAGCGTTTGACCACGGGATCTAGCCCTTTGACTTTGCACGGACGGGTTTTGACCAGTGGAACTATCCACCCGGTCGTGTTAGGTCAGCCCATACAAACACTTTAGAGGAACATCCGAGCCAAACCCACAGTAAGATCCCCTCCCTGTAGACCCGACGCGTCCGTTTCCCCCCTTCAGGTGCCGGCGGCGGCGCCGTCCATGTGAGGGGGCACACCCCGGAGACGCGTGCCGCCTCTTCGGACATGCCAGCACACCACCCCGCATGTATGAGGGCCCGGTGCGATGCTCGGGTGGCGTTGCTACACCCCCCCCACGGCCCTCGTCCCGCCTAACCCTGTAGCGTTTGACCACGGGATCTAGCACTTTGACTTTGCACGGACGGGTTTTGACTAGTGGAACTATCCACCCGGTCGTGTTAGGTCAGCCCATACGAACACTTTAGAGCAACATCCGGGCCAAACCCACAGTAAGATCCCCTCCCTTTAGACCCGACGCGTCCGTTTCCCCCCTCCAGGTGCCGGCGGCGGCGCCGTCCGTGTGAGGGGGCACACCCCGGAGACGCGTGCCGCCTCTTCGGACATGCCAGCACACCACCCCGCTTGTATGAGGGCCCGGTGCGACGCTTGGGTGGCATTGCTACCCCCCCCCCCCCCCCCCACGGCCCCCGTCCCGCCTAACCCTGTAGCGTTTGACCACGGGATCTAGCACTTTGACTTTGCACGGACGGGTTTTGACCAGTGGAACTATCGACCCGGTCGTGTTAGGTCAGCCTATACGAACACTTTAGAGCAACATCCGGGCCAAACCCACAGTAAGATCCCCTCCCTGTAGACCCGACGTGTCCGTTTCCCCGCTTCAGGTGCCGGCGGCGGCGCCGTCCGTGTGAGGGGGCACACCCCGGAGACGCGTGCCGCCTCTTCGGACATGCCAGCACACCACCCCGCATGTATGAGAGCCCGGTGCGACGCTCGGGTGGCATTGCTACCCCCCAACAGCCCCCGTCCCGCCTAACCCTGTGGCGTTTGACCACGGGATCTAGCCCTTTGACTTTGCACGGACGGGTTTTGACCAGTGGAACTATCGACCCGGTCGTGTTAGGTCAGCCCATACAAACACTTTAGAGCAACATCCGGGCCAAACCCACAGTAAGATCCCCTCCCTATAGACCCGACGCGTCCGTTTCCCCCCTCCAGGTGCCGGCGGCGGCGCCTCCGTGTGAGGGGGCACCCCCCGGAGACGCGTGCCGCCTCTTCGGACATGCCAGCACACCATCCCGCATGTATGAGGGCTCGGTGCGACGCTCGGGTGGCATTGCTACCCCCCAACAGCCCCCGTCCCGCCTAACCCTGTGGCGTTTGACCACGGGATCTAGCCCTTTGACTTTGCACGGACGGGTTTTGACCAGTGGAACTATCGACCCGGTCGTGTTAGGTCAGCCCATACAAACACTTTAGAGCAACATCCGGGCGAAACCCACAGTAAGATCCCCTCCGTGTAGACCCGACGCGTCCGTTTCCCCCCTTCAGGTTCCGGCGTCGGCGCCGTCCGTGTGAGGGGGCACACCCCGGAGACGCGTGCCGCCGCTTCGGACATGCCAGCACACCACCCCGCATGTATGAGGGCCCGGTGCGATGCTCGGGTGGCATTGCTACCCCCCCCCCCCCACGGCCCCCGTCCCGCCTAACCCTGTAGCGTTTGACCACGGGATCTAGCACTTTGACTTTGCACGGACGGGTTTTGACTAGTGGAACTATCCACCCGGTCGTGTTAGGTCAGCCCATACGAACACTTTAGAGCAACATCCGGGCCAAACCCACAGTAAGATCCCCTGCCTTTAGACCCGACGCGTCCGTTTCCCCCCTCCAAGTGCCGGCGGCGGCGCCGTCCGTGTGAGGGGGCACACCCCGGAGACGCGTGCCGCCTCTTCGGACATGCCAGCACACCACCCCGCTTGTATGAGGGCCCGGTGCGACGCTTGGGTGGCATTGCTTACCCCCCCCCCCCCCACGGCCCCCGTCCCGCCTAACCCTGTAGCGTTTGACCACGGGATCTAGCACTTTGACTTTGCACGGACGGGTTTTGACCAGTGGAACTATCGACCCGGTCGTGTTGGGTCAGCCTATACGAACACTTTAGAGCAACATCCGGGCCAAACCCACAGTAAGATCCCCTCCCTATAGACCCGACGTGTCCGTTTCCCCCCTTTAGGTGCCGGCGGCGGCGCCGTCCGTGTGAGGGGGCACACCCCGGAGACGCGTGCCGCCTCTTCGGACATGCCAGCACACCACCCCGCATGTATGAGAGCCCGGTGCGACGCTCGGGTGGCATTGCTACCCCCCAACGGCCCCCGTCCCGCCTAACCCTGTGGCGTTTGACCACGGGATCTAGCCCTTTGACTTTGCACGGACGGGTTTTGACCAGCGGAACTATCGACCCGGTCGTGTTAGGTCAGCCCATACAAACACTTTAGAGCAACATCCGGGCGAAACCCACAGTAAGATCCCCTCCGTGTAGACCCGACGCGTCCGTTTCCCCCTCCAGGTTCCGGCGTCGGTGCCGTCCGTGTGAGGGGGCACACCCCGGAGACGCGTGCCGCCGCTTCGAACATGCCAGCACACCACCCCGCATGTATGAGGGCCCGGTGCGACGCTCGGGTGGCATTGCTACCCCCCCCCCCCCACGGCCCCGTCCCGCCTAACCCTGTAGCGTTTGACCACGGGATCTAGCCCTTTGACTTTGCACGGACACGTTTTAACCAGTGGAACTATCCACCCGGTCGTGTTAGGTCAGCCCATATGAACACTTTAGAGCAGCATCCAGGCCAAACCCACAGTAAGATCCCCTCCCTGTAGACCCGACGCGTCCGTTTCCCCCCTTCAAGTGCCGGCGGCGGCGCCGTCCGTGTGAGGGGGCACACCCCGGAGACGCGTGCCGCCTCTTCGGACATGCCTGCACACCACCCCGCATGTATGAGGGCCCGGTGCGACGCTCGGGTGGCATTGCTACCCCCCACGGTCCCCGTCCCGCCTAACCCTGTAGCGTTTGACCACGGGATCTAGCCCTTTGACTTTGCACGGACGCGTTTTGACCAGTGGAACTATCCACCCGGTCGTGTTAGGTCAGCCCATACGAACACTTTAGAGCAACATCCGGGCCAAACCCACAGTAAGATCCCCTCCCTGTAAACCCGACGCCTCCGTTTCCCCCCTTCAGGTGCCGGCGGCGGCGCCGTCCGTGTGAGGGGGCACACCCCGGAGACGCGTGCCGCCTCTTCGGACATACCAGCACACCACCCCGCATGTATGAGGGCCCGGTGCGACGCTCGGGTGGCATTGCTACCCCCCACGGCCCCCGTCCCGCCTAACCCTGCAGCGTTTGACCACGGGATCTAGCCCTTTGACTTTGCACGGACGGGTTTTGACCAGTGGAACTATCCACCCGGTCTTGTTAGGTCAGCCCATACAAACACTTTAGAGCAACATCCGGGCCAAACCCACACTAAGATCCCCTCCCTGTAGACCCGACCCGTCCGTTTCCCCCCTTCAGGTGCCGGCGGCGGCGCCGTTCGTGTGAGGGGGCACACCCCAGAGACGCGTGCCGCCTCTTCGGACATGCCAGCACACCACCCCGCATGTATGAGGGCCCGGTGCGACGCTCGGGTGGCATTGCTACCCCCCCACGGCCCCCGTCCCGCCTAACCCTGTAGCGTTTGACCACGGGATCTAGCCCTTTGACTTTGCACGGACGGGTTTTGACCAGTGGAACTATCCACCCGGTCGTGTTAGGTCAGCCCATACGAACACTTTAGAGCAACATCCGGGCCAAACCCACAGTAAGATCCCCTCCCTGTAGACCCGACGCGTCCGTTTCCCCCCTTCAGGTGCCGGCGGCGGCGCCGTCCGTGTGAGGGGCACACCCCGGAGACCCGTGCCGCCTCTTCGGACATGCCAGCACTCCACCCCGCATGTATGAGGGCCCGGTGCGACGCTCGGGTGGCATTGCTACCCCCCCCCCCCCCCACGGCCCCCGTCCCGCCTAACCCTGTAGCGTTTGACCACGGGATCTAGCCCTTTGACTTTGCACGGACACGTTTTAACCAGTGGAACTATCCACCCGGTCGTGTTAGGTCAGCCCATACGAACACTTTAGAGCAACATCCAGGCCAAACCCACAGTAAGATCCCCTCCCTATAGACCCGACGCGTCCGTTTCCCCCCTCCAGGTGCCTGCGACGGCGCCGTCCGTGTGAGGGGGCACCCCCCGGAGACGCGTGCCGCCTCTTCGGACATGCCAGCACACCATCCCGCATGTATGAGGGCCCGGTGCGACGCTCGGGTGGCATTGATACCCCCCCCCACGGCCCCCATCCCGCCTAACCCTGTAGCGTTTGACCACGGGATCTAGCCCTTTGACTTTGCACGGACGGGTTTTGACCAGTGGAACTATCCACCCTGTCGTGTTAGGTCAGCCCATACAAACACTTTAGAGCAACATCCGGGCGAAACCCACAGTAAGATCCCCTCCGTGTAGACCCGACGCGTCCGTTTCCCCCCTTCAGGTGCCGGCGGCGGCGCCGTCCGTGTGAGGGGGCACACCCCGGAGACGCGTGCCGCCTCTTCGGACATGCCAGCACACCACCCCGCATGTATGAGGGCCCGGTGCGACGCTCGGGTGGCATTGCGACCCCCCCACGGCCCCCGTCCCGCCTAACCCTGTAGCGTTTGACCACGGGATCTAGCCCTTTGACTTTGCACGGACGGGTTTTGACCAGTGGAACTATCCACCCGGTCGTGTTAGGTCAGCCCATACGAACACTTTAGAGCAACATCCGGGCCAAACCCACAGTAAGATCCCCTCCCTATAGACCCGACGCGTCCGTTTCCCCCCTCCAGGTGCCGGCGTCGGCGCCGTCCGTGTGAGGGGGCACACCCCGGAGACGCGTGCCGCCTCTTCGGACATGCCAGCACACCATCCCGCATGTATGAGGGCCCGGTGCGACGCTCGGGTGGCATTGGTACCCCCCATCCCGCCTAACCCTGTAGCGTTTGACCACGGGATCTAGCCCTTTGACTTTGCACGGATGGGTTTTGACCAGTGGAACTATCCACCCGGTCGCGTTAGGTCAGCCCATACAAACACTTTAGAGGAACATCCGAGCCAAACCCACAGTAAGATCCCCTCCCTGTAGACCCGACGCGTCCGTTTCCCCCCTTCAGGTGCCGGCGGTGGCGCCGTCCGTGTGAGGGGGCACACCCCGAAGACGCGTGCCGCCTCTTCGGACATGCCAGCACACCACCCCACATGTATGAGGGCCCGGTGCGACGCTCGGGTGGCATTGCTACCCCCCCCCCCCCCACGGCCCCCGTCCCGCCTAACCCTGTAGCGTTTGACCACGGGATCTAGCCCTTTGACTTTGCACGGACGGGTTTTGACCAGTGGAACTATCGACCCGGTCGTGTTAGGTCAGCCTATACGAACACTTTAGAGCAACATCCGGGCCAAACCCACAGTAAGATCCCCTCCGTGTAGACCCGACGCGTCCGTTTCCCCCTCCAGGTGCTGGCGTCGGCGCCGTCCGTGTGAGGGGGCACACCCCGGAGACGCGTGCCGCCTCTTCGGACATGCCAGCACACCACCCCGCATGTATGAGGGCCCGGTGCGACGCTCGGGTGGCATTGCTACCCCCCCCCACGGCCCCCGTCCCGCCTAACCCTGTAGCGTTTGACCACGGGATCTAGCCCTTTGACTTTGCACGGACATGTTTTAACCAGTGGAACTATCCACCCGGTCGTGTTAGGTCAGCCCATACGAACACATTAGAGCAACATCCAGGCCAAACCCACAGTAAGATCCCCTCCCTGTAGACCCGATGCGTCCGTTTCCCCCTCCAGGTGCCGGCGTCGGCGCCGTCCGTGTGAGGGGGCACACCCCGGAGACGCGTGCCGCCTCTTCGGACATGGCAGCACACCACCCCACATGTATGAGGGCCCGGTGCGACGCTCGGGTGGCATTGCTACCCCCCCCCCCACGGCCCCCGTCCCGCCTAACCCTGTAGCGTTTGACCACGGGATCTAGCCCTTTGACTTTGCACGGACACGTTTTAACCAGTGGAACTATCCACCCGGTCGTGTTAGGTCCGCCCATACGAACACTTTAGAGCAACATCCAGGCCAAACCCACAGTAAGATCCCCTCCCTGTAGACCCGACGCGTCCGTTTCCCCCCTTCAGGTGCCGGCGGCGGCGCCGTCCGTGTGAGGGGGCACACCCCGGAGATGCGTGCCGCCTCTTCGGACATGCCAGCACACCATCCCGCATGTATGAGGGCCCGGTGCGACGCTCGGGTGGCATTGCTACCCCCCCCCCACGGCCCCCGTCCCGCCTAACCCTGTAGCGTTTGACCACGGGATCTAGCCCTTTGACTTTGCACGGACGGGTTTTGACCAGTGGAACTATCCACCCGGTCGTGTTAGGTCAGCCCATACGAACACTTTGGAGCAACATCCGGGCCAAACCCACAGTATGATCCCCTCCCTGTAGACCCGACGCGTCCGTTTCCCCCCTCCAGGTGCCGGCGGCGGCGCCGTCCGTGTGAGGGGGCACACCCCGGAGACGCGTGCCGCCTCTTCGGACATGCCAGCACACCATCCCGCATGTATGAGGTCCCGGTGCGACGCTCGGGTGGCATTGCTACCCCCCCACGGCCCCCGTCCCGCCTAACCCTGTAGCGTTTGACCACGGGATCTAGCCCTTTGACTTTGCACGGACGGGTTTTGACCAGTGGAACTATCCACCCGGTCGTGTTAGGTCAGCCCATACGAACACTTTAGAGCAACATCCGGGCGAAACCCACAGTAAGATCCCCTCCCTGTAGACCCGACGCGTCCGTTTCCCCCCTCCAGGTGCTGGCGGTGGCGCCGTCCGTGTGAGGGGGCAAACCCCGGAGACGCGTGCCGCCTCTTCGGACATGCCAGCACACCATCCCGCATGTATGAGGGCCCGGTGCGACGCTCGGGTGGCATTGATACCCCCCCCCCCCCACGGCCCCCTTCCCGCCTAACCCTGTAGCGTTTGACCACGGGATCTAGCCCTTTGACTTTGCACGGACGGGTTTTGACCAGTGGAACTATCCACCCGGTCGTGTTAGGTCATCCCATACAAACACTTTAGAGCAACATCCGAGCCAAACCCACAGTAAGATCCCCTCCCTGTAGACCCGACGCGTCCGTTTCCTTCCTTCAGGTGCCGGTGGCGGCGCCGTCCGTGTGAGGGGGCACACCCCGGAGACGCGTGCCGCCTCTTCGGACATGCCAGCACACCACCCCGCATGTATGAGGGCCCGGTGCGATGCTCGGGTGGCATTGCTACCCCCCCCCCCCACGGCCCCCGTCCCGCCTAACCCTGTAGCGTTTGACCACGGGATCTAGCCCTTTGACTTTGCACGGACGGGTTTTGACCAGTGGAACTATCCACCCGGTCGTGTTAGGTCAGCCCATACGAACACTTTAGAGCAACATCCGGGCCAAACCCACAGAAAGATCCCCTCCCTGTAGACCCGACGCGTCCGTTTCCCCCCTCTAGGTGCCCGCGGCGGCGCCGTCCGTGTGAGGGGGCACACCCCGGAGACGCGTGCCGCCTCTTCGGACATGCCAGCACACCATCCCGCATGTATGAGGTCCCGATGCGACGCTCGGGTGGCATTGCTACCCCCCCCCCCCCCACGGCCCCCGTCCTGCCTAACCCTGTAGCGTTTGACCACGGGATCTAGCCCTTTGACTTTGCACGGACCGGTTTTGACCAGTGGAACTATCGACCCGGTCGTGTTAGGTCAGCCTATACGAACACTTTAGAGCAACATCCGGGCCAAACCCGCTGTAAGATCCCCTCCATGTAGACGCGACGCGTCCGTTTCCCCCTCCAAGTGCCGGCGGCGGCGCCGTCCGTGTGAGGGGGCACACCCCGGAGACGCGTGCCGCCTCTTCGGACATGCCAGCAAACCACCCCGCATGTATGAGGGCCCGGTGCGACGCTCGGGTGGCATTGCTACCCCCCCCACGGCCCCCGTCCTGCCTAACCCTGTAGCGTTTGACCACGGGATCTAGCCCTTTGACTTTGCACGGACGGGTTTTGACCAGTGGAACTATCCACCCGGTCGTGTTAGGTCAGCCCATACGAACACTTTAGAGCAACATCCCGGCCAAACCCACAGTAAGATCCCCTCCCTGTAGACCCGACGCGTCCGTTTCCCCCCTCCAGGTGCCGGCGGCGGCGCCGTCCGTGTGAGTGGGCACACCCCGGAGACGCGTGCCGCCTCTTCGGACATGCCAGCACACCATCCCGCATGTATGAGGGCCCGGTGCGATGCTCGGGTGGCATTGCTACCCCCCCCCCCCCCACGGCCCCGTCCCGCCTAACCTTGTAGCGTTTGACCACGGGATCTAGCCCTTTGACTTTGCACGGACGGGTTTTGACCAGTGGAACTATCGACCCGGTCGTGTTAGGTCAGCCTATACGAACCTTTGGAGCAACATCCGGGCCAAACCCACAGTAAGACCCCCTCCGTGTAGACCCGACGCGTCCGTTTCCCCCTCCAGGTGCCGGCGTCGGCACCGTCCGTGTGAGGGGGCACACCCCGGAGACGCGTGCCGCCTCTTCGGACATGCCAGCACTCCACCCCGCATGTATGAGGGCCCGGTGCGATGCTCGGGTGGCATTGCTACCCCCCACCCCATGGCCCCCGTCCCGCCTAACCCTGTAGCGTTTGACCACGGGATCTAGCCCTTTGACTTTGCACGGACACGTTTTAACCAGTGGAACTATCCACCCGGTCGTGTTAGGTCAGCCCATACGAACACTTTAGAGCAACATCCAGGCCAAACCCACAGTAAGATCCCCTCCCTGCAGACCCGACGCGTCCGTTTCCCCCCTTCAGGTGCCGGCGACGGCGCCGTCCGTGTGAGGGGGCACACCCCGGAGATGCGTGCCGCCTCTTCGGACATGCCAGCACACCATCCCGCATGTATGAGGGCCCGGTGCGACGCTCGGGTGGCATTGCTACCCCCCCACGGCCCCCGTCCCACCTAACCCTGTAGCGTTTGACCACGGGATCTAGCCCTTTGACTTTGCATGGACGGGTTTTGACCAGTCGAACTATCCACCCGGTCGTGTTAGGTCAGCCCATACGAACACTTTAGAGCAACATCCGGGCCAAACCCACAGTAAGATCCCCTCCCTGTAGACCCGACGCGTCCGTTTCCCCCCTCCAGGTGCCGGCGGCGGCGCCGTCCGTGTGAGTGGGCACAACCCGGAGACGCGTGCCGCCTCTTCGGACATGCCAGCACTCCACCCCACATGTATGAGGGCCCGGTGCGACGCTCTGGTGGCATTGCTACCCCCCAACGGCCCCCGTCCCGCCTAACCCTGTAGCGTTTGACCACGGGATCTAGCCCTTTGACTTTGCACGGACGGGTTTTGACCAGTGGAACTATAGACCCGGTCGTGTTAGGTCAGCCCATATGAACACATTAGAGCAACATCCGGGCCAAATCCACAGTAAGATCCCCTCCGTGTAGACCCGACCTGTCCGTTTCCCCCTCCAGGTGCCGGCGTCGGCGCCGTTCGTGTGAGGGGGCACACCCCGGAGACGCGTGCCGCCTCTTCGGACATGCCAGCACACCACCCCGCATGTATGAGGGCCCGGTGCGACGCTCGGGTGGCATTGCTACCCCCCCCCCCCCACGGCCTCCGTCCCGCCTAACCGTGTAGCGTTTGACCACGGGATCTAGCCCTTTGAGTTTGCACGGACGCGTTTTGACCAGTGGAACTATCCACCCGGTCGTGTTAGGTCAGCCCATACGAACACTTTAGAGCAACATCCGGGCCAAACCCACAGTAATATCCAATCCCTGTAGACCCGACGCGTCCGTTTCCCCCCTTCAGGTGCCGGCGGCGGCGCCGTCCGTGTGAGGGGGCACACCCCGGAGACGCGTGCCGCCTCTTCGGACATGCCTGCACACCACCCCGCATGTATGAGGGCCCGGTGTGATGCTCGGGTGGCATTGCTACCCCCCAACGGCCCCCGTCCCGCCTAACCCTGTAGCGTTTAACCAAGGGATCTAGCCCTTTGACTTTGCACGGAGGGTTTTGACCAGTGGAACTATCGACCCGGTCGTGTTAGGTCAGCCCATACGAACACTTTAGAGAAACATCCGGGCCAAACCCACAGTAAGATCCCCTCCGTGTAGACCCGACTTGTCTGTTTCCCCCTCCAGGTGCCGGCGTCGGCGCCGTCCGTGTGCGGGGGCACACCCCGGAGACGCGTGCCGCCTCTTCGGACATGCCAGCACACCACCCCGCATGTATGAGGGCCCGGTGCGACGCTCGGGTGGCATTGCTACCCCCCCCCCCCACGGCCCCCGTCCCGCCTAACCCTGTAGCGTTTGACCACGGGATCTAGCCCTTTGACTTTGCACGGACACGTTTTAACCAGTGGAACTATCCACCCGGTCGTGTTAGGTCAGCCCATACGAACACTTTAGAGCAATATCCAGGCCAAACCCACATTAAGATCCCCTCCCTGTAGACCCGACGCGTCCGTTTCCCCCCTTCAGGTGCCGGCGGCGGCGCCGTCCGTGTGAGGGGGCACACCCCGGAGATGCGTGCCGCCTCTTCGGACATGCCAGCACACCATCCCGCATGTATGAGGGCCCGGTGCGACGCTCGGGTGGCATTGCTACCCCCCCCCCCCCACGGCCCCCGTCCCGCCTAACCCTGTAGCGTTTGACCACGGGATCTAGCCCTTTGACTTTGCACGGACGGGTTTTGACCAGTGGAACTATCGACCCGGTCGTGTTAGGTCAGCCCATACGAACACTTTAGAGCAACATCCGGGCCAAACCCACAGTAAGATCCCCTCCGTGTAGACCCGACAAGTCCGTTTCCCCCTCTAGGTGCCGGCGTCGGCGCCGTCCGTGTGAGGGGGCACACCCCGGAGACGCGTGCCGCCTCTTCGGACATGGCAGCACACCACCCCACAAGTATGAGGGCCCGGTGCGACGCTCGGGTGGCATTGCTACCCCCCCCCCCCACGGCCCCCGTCCCGCCTAACCCTGTAGCGTTTGACCACGGGATCTAGCCCTTTGACTTTGCACGGACACGTTTTAACCAGTGGAACTATCCACCCGGTCGTGTTAGGTCCGCCCATACGAACACTTTAGAGCAACATCCAGGCCAAACCCACAGTAAGATCCCCTCCCTGTAGACCCGACGCGTCCGTTTCCCCCCTTCAGGTGCCGGCGGCGGCGCCGTCTGTGTGAGGGGGCACACCCCGGAGATGCGTGCCGCCTCTTCGGACATGCCAGCACACCATCCCGCATGTATGAGGGCCCGGTGCGACGCTCGGGTGGCATTGCTACCCCCCCCCCCCCACGGCCCCCGTCCCGCCTAACCCTGTAGCGTTTGACCACGGGATCTAGCCCTTTGACTTTGCACGGACGGGTTTTGACCAGTGGAACTATCGACCCGGTCGTGTTAGGTCAGCCCATACGAACACTTTAGAGCAACATCCGGGCCAAACCCACAGTAAGATCCCCTCCTTGTAGACCCGACGCGTCTGTTTTCCCCCTCCAGGTGCTGGCGTCGGCGCCGTCCGTGTGAGGGGGCACACCCCAGAGACGCCTGCCGCCTCTTCGGACATGCCAGCACACCACCCCGCATGTATGAGGGCCCGGTGCGACGCTCGGGTGGCATTGCTACACCCCCCCCCCACGGCCCCCGTCCCGCCTAACCCTGTAGCGTTTGACCACGGGATCTAGCCCTTTGACTTTGCACGGACATGTTTTAACCAGTGGAACTATCCAAACGGTCGTGTTAGGTCAGCCCATACGAATACATTAGAGCAACATCCAGGCCAAACCCACAGTAAGATCCCCTCCCTGTAGACCCGATGCGTCCGTTTCCCCCCTTCAGGTGCCGGCGGCGGCGCCGTCCGTGTGAGGGGGCACACCCCGGAGATGCGTGCCGCCTCTTCGGACATGCCAGCACACCATCCCGCATGTATGAGGGCCCGGTGCGACGCTCGGGTGGCATTGCTACCCCCCCCCCCCCACGGCCCCCGTCCCGCCTAACCCTGTAGCGTTTGACCACGGGATCTAGCCCTTTGACTTTGCACGGACGGGTTTTGAGCAGTGGAACGATCCACCCGGTCGTGTTAGGTCAGCCCATACGAACACTTTAGAGCAACATCCGGGCCAAACCCACAGTAAGATCCCCTCCCTGTAGACCCGACGCGTCCGTTTCCCCCCTCCAGGTGCCGGCGGCGGCGCCGTCCGTGTGAGTGGGCACACCCCGGAGACGCGTGCCGCCTCTTCGGACATGCCAGCACACCATCCCGCATGTATGAGGGCCCGGTGCGATGCTCGGGTGGCATTGCTACCCCCCCCCCACGGCCCCGTCCCGCCTAACCTTGTAGCGTTTGACCACGGGATCTAGCCCTTTGACTTTGCACGGACGGGTTTTGACCAGTGGAACTATCGACCCGGTCGTGTTAGGTCAGCCTATACGAACCTTTAGAGCAACATCCGGGCCAAACCCACAGTAAGACCCCCTCCGTGTAGACCCGACGCGTCCGTTTCCCCCTCTAGGTGCCGGCGTCGGCACCGTCCGTGTGAGGGGGCACACCCCGGAGACGCGTGCCGCCTCTTCGGACATGCCAGCACTCCACCCCGCATGTATGAGGGCCCGGTGCGACGCTCGGGTGGCATTGCTACCCCCCCCATGGCCCCCGTCCCGCCTAACCCTGTAGCGTTTGACCACGGGATCTAGCCCTTTGACTTTGCACGGACACGTTTTAACCAGTGGAACTATCCACCCGGTCGTGTTAGGTCAGCCCATACGAACACTTTAGAGCAACATCCAGGCCAAACCCACAGTAAGATCCCCTCCCTGCAGACCCGACGCGTCCGTTTCCCCCCTTCACGTGCCGGCGACGGCGCCGTCCGTGTGAGGGGGCACACCCCGGAGATGCGTGCCGCCTATTCGGACATGCCAGCACACCATCCCGCATGTATGAGGGCCCGGTGCGACGCTCGGGTGGCATTGCTACCCCCCCCCCCCACGGCCCCCGTCCCACCTAACCCTGTAGCGTTTGACCACGGTATCTAGCCCTTTGACTTTGCACGGACGGGTTTTGACCAGTGGAACTATCCACCCGGTCGTGTTAGGTCAGCCCATACGAACACTTTAGAGCAACATCCGGGCCAAACCCACAGTAAGATCCCCTCCCTGTAGACCCGACGCGTCCGTTTCCCCCCTCCAGGTGCCGGCGGCGGCGCCGTCCGTGTGAGTGGGCACACCCCGGAGACGCGTGCCGCCTCTTCGGACATGCCAGCACACCATCCCGCATGTATGAGGGCCCGGTGCGATGCTCGGGTGGCATTGCTACCCCCCCCCCCCCCACGGCCCCCGTCCCGCCTAACCTTGTAGCGTTTGACCACGGGATCTAGCCCTTTGACTTTGCACGGACGGGTTTTGACCAGTGGAACTATCGACCCGGTCGTGTTAGGTCAGCCTATACGAACCTTTAGAGCAACATCCGGGCCAAACCCACAGTAAGACCCCCTCCGTGTAGACCCGACGCGTCCGTTTCCCCCTCCAGGTGCCGGCGTCGGCGCCGTCCGTGTGAGGGGGCACACCCCGGAGACGCGTGCCGCCTCTTCGGACATGCCAGCACTCCACCCCGCATGTATGAGGGCCCGGTGCGACGCTCGGGTGGCATTGCTACCCCCCCCCCCATGGCCCCCGTCCCGCCTAACCCTGTAGCGTTTGACCACGGGATCTAGCCCTTTGACTTTGCACGGACGGGTTTTGACCAGTGGAACTATCCACCCGGTCGTGTTAGGTCAGCCCATACGAACACTTTAGAGCAACATCCGGGCGAAACCCACAGTAAGATCCCCTCCCTGTAGACCCGACGCGTCCGTTTCCCCCCTCCAGGTGATGGCGGTGGCGCCGTCCGTGTGAGGGGGCAAACCCCGGAGACGCGTGCCGCCTCTTCGGACATGCCAGCACACCATCCCGCATGTATGAGGGCCCGGTGCGACGCTCGGGTGGCATTGCTACCCCCCCACGGCCCCCGTCCCACCTAACCCTGTAGCGTTTGACCACGGGATCTAGCCCTTTGACTTTGCACGGACGGGTTTTGACTAGTGGAACTATCCACCCGGTCGTGTTAGGTCAGCCCATACGAACACTTTAGAGCAACATCCGGGCCAAACCCACAGTAAGATCCCCTCCCTGTAGACCCGACGCGTCCGTTTCCCCCCTCCAGGTGCCGGCGGCGGCGCCGTCCGTGTAAGGGGGCACACCCCGGAGACGTGTGCCGCCTCTTCGGACATGCCAGCACACCATCCCGCATGTATGAGGTCCCGGTGCGACGCTCGGGTGGCATTGCTACCCCCCCCACGGCCCCCGTCCTGCCAAACCCTGTAGCGTTTGACCACGGGATCTAGCCTTTGACTTTGCACGGACGGGTTTTGACCAGTGGAACTATCGACCCGGTCGTGTTAGGTCAGCCTATACGAACACTTTAGAGCAACATCCGGGCCAAACCCACTGTAAGATCCCCTCCATGTAGACGCGACGCGTCCGTTTCCCCCCTCCAAGTGGTGGCGGCGGTGCCGTCCGTGTGAGGGGGCACACCCCGGAGACGCGTGCCGCCTCTTCGGACATGCCAGCACACCACCCCGCATGTATGGGGGCCCGGTGCGACGCTCGGGTGGCATTGCTACCCCCCCCCACGGCCCCCGTCCCGCCTAACCCTGTAGCGTTTGACCACGGGATCTAGCCCTTTGACTTTGCACGGACGGGTTTTGACCAGTGGAACTATCCACCCGGTCGTGTTCGGTCAGCCCATAGGAACACTTTAGAGCAACATCCGGGCCAAACCCACAGTAAGATCCCCTCACTGTAGACCCGACGCGTCCGTTTCCCCCCTCCAGGTGCCGGCGGTGGCGCCGTCCGTGTGAGGGGGCACACCCCGGAGACGCGTGCCGCCTCTTCGGACATGCCAGCACACCATCCCGCATGTATGAGGGCCCGGTGCGACGCTCGGGTGGCATTGATACCCCCCCCCCCACACGGCCCCCTTCCCGCCTAACCCTGTAGCGTTTGACCACGGGATCTAGCCCTTTGACTTTGCACGGACGGGTTTTGACCAGTGGAACTATCCACCCGGTCGTGTTAGGTCAGCCCATACAAACACTTTAGAGCAACATCCGAGCCGTCCGTGTGAGGGGGCACACCCCGGAGACGCGTGCCGCCTCTTCGGACATGCCTGCACACCACCCCGCATGTATGAGGGCCCGGTGCGACGCTCGGGTGGCATTGCTACCCCCCACGGCCCCCGTCCCGCCTAACCCTGTAGCGTTTGACCACGGGATCTAGCCCTTTGACTTTGCACGGACGCGTTTTGACCAGTGGAACTATCCACCCGGTCGTGTTAGGTCAGCCCATACGAACACTTTAGAGCAACATCCGGGCCAAACCCACAGTAAGTTCCCCTCCCTGTAGACCCGACGCGTCCGTTTCCCCCCTTCAGGTCCCGGCGGCGGCGCCGTCCGTGTGAGGGGGCACACCCCGGAGACGCGTGCCGCCTCTTCGGACATGCTAGCACACCACCCCACATGTATGAGGGCCCGGTGTGATGCTCGGGTGGCATTGCTACCCCCCCACGGCCCCCGTCCCGCCTAACCCTGTAGCGTTTGACCACGGGATCTAGCCCTTTGACTTTGCACGCACACGTTTTAACCAGTGGAACTATCCACCCGGTCGTGTTAGGTCAGCCCATACGAACACTTTAGAGCAATATCCAGGCCAAACCCACATTAAGATCCCCTCCCTGTAGACCCGACGCGTCCGTTTCCCCCCTTCAGGTGCCGGCGGCGGCGCCGTCCGTGTGAGGGGGCACACCCCGGAGATGCGTGCCGCCTCTTCGGACATGCCAGCACACCATCCCGCATGTATGAGGGCTCGGTGCGACGCTCGGGTGGCATTGCTACCCCCCCCCCCCCCCACGGCCCCCGTCCCGCCTAACCCTGTAGCGTTTGACCACGGGATCTAGCCCTTTGACTTTGCACGGACGGGTTTTGACCAGTGGAACTATCGACCCGGTCGTGTTAGGTCAGCCTATACGAACACTTTACAGCAACACCCAGGCCAAACCCACAATAAGATCCCCTCCCTGTAGACCCGACGCGTCCGTTTCCCCGCTTCAGGTGCCGGCGGCGGCGCCGTCCGTGTGAGGGGGCACACCCCGGAGATGCGTGCCGCCTCTTCAGACATGCCAGCACAACATCCCGCATGTATGAGGGCCCGGTGCGACGCTCGGGTGGCATTGCTACCCCCCCCCCCCCCCCACGGATCCCGTCCCGCCTAACCCTGTAGCGTTTGACCACGGGATCTAGCCCTTTGACTTTGCACGGACGGGTTTTGACCAGTGGAACTATCCACCCGGTCGTGTTAGGTCAGCCAATACGAACACTTTAGAGCAACATCCGGGCCAAACCCACAGTAAGATCCCCTCCCTGTAGACCCGACGCGTCCGTTTCCCCCCTCCAGGTGTCGGCGGCGGCGCCGTCCGTGTGAGGGGGCACACCCCGGAGACGCGTGCCGCCTCTTCGGACATGCCAGCACACCATCCCGCATGTATGAGGGCCCGGTGCGATGCTCGGGTGGCATTGCTACCCCGCCCCCCCACGGCCCCCGTCCCGCCTAACCTTGTAGCGTTTGACCACGGGATCTAGCCCTTTGACTTTGCACGGACGGGTTTTGACCAGTGGAACTATCGACCCGGTCGTGTTAGGTCAGCCTATACGAACCTTTAGAGCAACATCCGGGCCAAACCCACAGTAAGACCCCCTCCGTGTAGACCCGACGCGTCCGTTTCCCCCTCCAGGTGCCGGCGTCGGCGCCGTCCGTGTGAGGGGGCACACCCCGGAGACGCGTGCCGCCTCTTCGGACATGCCAGCACTCCACCCCGCATGTATGAGGGCCCGGTGCGACGCTCGGGTGGCATTGCTACCCCCCCCATGGCCCCCGTCCCGCCTAACCCTGTAGCGTTTGACCACGGGATCCAGCCCTTTGACTTTGCACGGACGGGTTTTGACCAGTGGAACTATCGACCCGGTCGTGTTAGGTCAGCCTATACGAACACTTTAGAGCAACATCCGGGCCAAACCCACAGTAAGATCCCCTCCCTATAGACCCGACGCATCCGTTTCCCCCCTCCAGGTGCCGGCGGCGGCGCCGTCCGTGTGAGGGGGCACACCCCAGAGACGCGTGCCGCCTCTTCAGACATGCCAGCACACCACCCCGCATGTATGAGGGCCCGGTGCGACGCTCGGGTGGCATTGCTACCCCCCAACGGCCCCCGTCCCGCCTAACCCTGTAGCGTTTGACCACGGGATCTACCCCTTTGACTTTGCACGGACGGGTTTTGACCAGTGGAACTATCGACCCGGTCGTCTTAGGTCAGCCCATACGAACACTTTAGAGCAACATCCGGGCCAAACCCACAGTAAGATCCCCTCCGTGTAGACCCGACAAGTCCGTTTCCCCCTCTAGGTGCCGGCGTCGGCGCCGTCCGTGTGAGGGGGCACACCCCGGAGACGCGTGCCGCCTCTTCGGACATGGCAGCACACCACCCCACATGTATGAGGGCCCGGTGCGACGCTCGGGTGGCATTGCTACCCCCCCCCCCCCACGGCCCCCGTCCCGCCTAACCCTGTAGCGTTTGACCACGGGATCTAGCCCTTTGACTTTGCACGGACACGTTTTAACCAGTGGAACTATCCACCCGGTCGTGTTAGGTCCGCCAATACGAACACTTTAGAGCAACATCCAGGCCAAACCCACAGTAAGATCCCCTCCCTGTAGACCCGACGCGTCCGTTTCCCCCCTTCAGGTGCCGGCGGCGGCGCCGTCCGTGTGAGGGGGAACACCCCGGAGATGCGTGCCGCCTCTTCGGACATGCCAGCACACCATCCCGCATGTATGAGGGCCCGGTGCGACGCTCGGGTGGCATTGCTACCCCCCCCCCCCCCCACGGCCCCCGTCCCGCCTAACCCTGTAGCGTTTGACCACGGGATCTAGCCCTTTGACTTTGCACGGACGGGTTTTGAACAGTGGAACTATCGACCCGGTCGTGTTAGGTCAGCCCATACGAACACTTTAGAGCAACATCCGGGCCAAACCCACAGTAAGATCCCCTCCTTGTAGACCCGACGCGTCCGTTTTCCCCCTCCAGGTGCTGGCGTCGGCGCCGTCCGTGTGAGGGGGCACACCCCGGAGACGCGTGCCGCCTCTTCGGACATGCCAGCACACCACCCCGCATGTATGAGGGCCCGGTGCGACGCTCGGGTGGCATTGCTACCCCCCCCCCCCCCCCCCACGGCCCCCGTCCCGCCTAACCCTGTAGCGTTTGACCACGGGATCTAGCCCTTTGACTTTGCACGGACATGTTTTAACCAGTGGAACTATCCAAACGGTCGTGTTAGGTCAGCCCATACGAACACATTAGAGCAACATCCAGGCCAAACCCACAGTAAGATCCCCTCCCTGTAGACCCGATGCGTCCGTTTCCCCCCTTCAGGTGCCGGCGGCGGCGCCGTCCGTGTGAGGGGGCACACCCCAGAGATGCGTGCCGCCTCTTCGGACATGCCAGCACACCATCCCGCATGTATGAGGGCCCGGTGCAACGCTCGGGTGGCATTGCTACCCCCCCCCACCCACGGCCCCCGTCCCGCCTAACCCTGTAGCGTTTGACCACGGGATCTAGCCCTTTGACTTTGCACGGACGGGTTTTGACCAGTGGAACGATCCACCCGGTCGTGTTAGGTCAGCCCATACGAACACTTTAGAGCAACATCCGGGCCAAACCCACAGTAAGATCCCCTCCCTGTAGACCCGACGCGTCCGTTTCCCCCCTCCAGGTGCCGGCGGCGGCGCCGTCCGTGTGAGTGGGCACACCCCGGAGACGCGTGCCGCCTCTTCGGACATGCCAGCACACCATCCCGCATGTATGAGGGCCCGGTGCGATGCTCGGGTGGCATTGCTACCCCCCCCCCCCCCACGGCCCCGTCCCGCCTAACCTTGTAGCGTTTGACCACGGGATCTAGCCCTTTGACTTTGCACGGACGGGTTTTGACCAGTGGAACTATCGACCCGGTCGTGTTAGGTCAGCCTATACGAACCTTTAGAGCAACATCCGGGCCAAACCCACAGTAAGACCCCCTCCGTGTAGACCCGACGCGTCCGTTTCCCCCTCCAGGTGCCGGCGTCGGCACCGTCCGTGTGAGGGGGCACACCCCGGAGACGCGTGCCGCCTCTTCGGACATGCCAGCACTCCACCCCGCATGTATGAGGGCCCGGTGCGACGCTCGGGTGGCATTGCTACCCCCCCCATGGCCCCCGTCCCGCCTAACCCTGTAGCGTTTGACCACGGGATCTAGCCCTTTGACTTTGCACGGACACGTTTTAACCAGTGGAACTATCCACCCGGTCGTGTTAGGTCAGCCCATACGAACACTTTAGAGCAACATCCAGGCCAAACCCACAGTAAGATCCCCTCCCTGCAGACCCGACGCGTCCGCTTCCCCCCTTCAGGTGCCGGCGACGGCGCCGTCCGTGTGAGGGGGCACACCCCGGAGATGCGTGCCGCCTCTTCGGACATGCCAGCACACCATCCCGCATGTATGAGGGCCCGGTGCGATGCTCGGGTGGCATTGCTACCCCCCCACGGCCCCCGTCCCACCTAACCCTGTAGCGTTTGACCACGGGATCTAGCCCTTTGACTTTGCATGGACGGGTTTTGACCAGTGGAACTATCCACCCGGTCGTGTTAGGTCAGCCCATACGAACACTTTAGAGCAACATCCGGGCCAAACCCACAGTAAGATCCCCTCCCTGTAGACCCGACGCGTCCGTTTCCCCCCTCCAGGTGCCGGCGGCGGCGCCGTCCGTGTGAGTGGGCACACCCCGGAGACGCGTGCCGCCTCTTCGGACATGCCAGCACTCCACCCCACATGTATGAGGGCCCGGTGCGACGCTCTGGTGGCATTGCTACCCCCCAACGGCCCCCGTCCCGCCTAACCCTGTAGCGTTTGACCACGGGATCTAGCCCTTTGACTTTGCACGGACGGGTTTTGACCAGTGGAACTATAGACCCGGTCGTGTTAGGTCAGCCCATATGAACACATTAGAGCAACATCCGGGCCAAATCCACAGTAAGATCCCCTCCGTGTAGACCCGACCTGTCCGTTTCCCCCTCCAGGTGCCGGCGTCGGCGCCGTTCGTGTGAGGGGGCACACCCCGGAGACGCGTGCCGCCTCTTCGGACATGCCAGCACACCACCCCGCATGTATGAGGGCCCGGTGCGACGCTCGGGTGGCATTGCTACCCCCCCCCCCCCCCCCCACGGCCCCCGTCCCGCCTAACCGTGTAGCGTTTGACCATGGGATCTAGCCCTTTGACTTTGCACGGACGCGTTTTGACCAGTGGAACTATCCACCCGGTCGTGTTAGGTCAGCCCATACGAACACTTTAGAGCAACATCCGGGCCAAACCCACAGTAATATCCCCTCCCTGTAGACCCGACGCGTCCGTTTCCCCCCTTCAGGTGCCGGCGGCGGCGCCGTCCGTGTGAGGGGGCACACCCCGGAGACGCGTGCCGCCTCTTCGGACATGCCTGCACACCACCCCGCATGTATGAGGGCCCGGTGTGACGCTCGGGTGGCATTGCTACCCCCCAACGGCCCCCGTCCCGCCTAACCCTGTAGCGTTTAACCAAGGGATCTAGCCCTTTGACTTTGCACGGAGGGTTTTGACCAGTGGAACTATCGACCCGGTCGTGTTAGGTCAGCCCATACGAACACTTTAGAGAAACATCCGGGCCAAACCCACAGTAAGATCCCCTCCGTGTAGACCCGACTTGTCCGTTTCCCCCTCCAGGTGCCGGCGTCGGCGCCGTCCGTGTGCGGAGGCACACCCCGGAGACGCGTGCCGCCTCTTCGGACATGCCAGCACACCACCCCGCATGTATGAGGGCCCGGTGCGACGCTCGGGTGGCATTGCTACCCCCCCCCCCCACGGCCCCCGTCCCGCCTAACCCTGTAGCGTTTGACCACGGGATCTAGCCCTTGGACTTTGCACGGACACGTTTTAACCAGTGGAACTATCCACCCGGTCGTGTTAGGTCAGCCCATACGAACACTTTAGAGCAATATCCAGGCCAAACCCACATTAAGATCCCCTCCCTGTAGACCCGACGCGTCCGTTTCCCCCCTTCAGGTGCCGGCGGCGGCGCCGTCCGTGTGAGGGGGCACACCCCGGAGACCCGTGCCGCCTCTTCGGACATGCCAGCACACCACCCCGCATGTATGAGGGCCCGGTGCGACGCTCGGGTGGCATTGCTACCCCCCCCACGGCCCCCGTCCCGCCTAACCCTGTAGCGTTTGACCACGGGATCTAGGCCTTTGACTTTGCACGGACATGTTTTAACCAGTGGAACTATCCAAACGGTCGTGTTAGGTCAGCCCATACGAACACATTAGAGCAACATCCAGGCCAAACCCACAGTAAGATCCCCTCCCTGTAGACCCGATGCGTCCGTTTCCCCCCTTCAGGTGCCGGCGGCGGCGCCGTCCGTGTGAGGGGGCACACCCCGGAGATGCGTGCCGCCTCTTCGGACATGCCAGCACACCATCCCGCATGTATGAGGGCCCGGTGCAACGCTCGGGTGGCATTGCTACCCCCCCCCCACGGCCCCCGTCCCGCCTAACCCTGTAGCGTTTGACCACGGGATCTAGCCCTTTGACTTTGCACGGACGGGTTTTGACCAGTGGAACGATCCACCCGGTCGTGTTAGGTCAGCCCATACGAACACTTTAGAGCAACATCCGGGCCAAACCCACAGTAAGATCCCCTCCCTGTAGACCCGACGCGTCCGTTTCCCCCCTCCAGGTGCCGACGGCGGCGCCGTCCGTGTGAGTGGGCACACCCCGGAGACGCGTGCCGCCTCTTCGGACATGCCAGCACACCATCCCGCATGTATGAGGGCCCGGTGCGATGCTCGGGTGGCATTGCTACCCCCCCCCCCCCCCCACGGCCCCGTCCCGCCTAACCTTGTAGCGTTTGACCACGGGATCTAGCCCTTTGACTTTGCACGGACGGGTTTTGACCAGTGGAACTATCGACCCGGTCGTGTTAGGTCAGCCTATTCGAACCTTTAGAGCAACATCCGGGCCAAACCCACAGTAAGACCCCCTCCGTGTAGACCCGACGCGTCCGTTTCCCCCTCCAGGTGCCGGCGTCGGCACCGTCCGTGTGAGGGGGCACACCCCGGAGACGCGTGCCGCCTCTTCGGACATGCCAGCACTCCACCCCGCATGTATGAGGGCCCGGTGCGACGCTCGGGTGGCATTGCTACCCCCCCCCATGGCCCCCGTCCCGCCTAACCCTGTAGCGTTTGACCACGGGATCTAGCCCTTTGACTTTGCACGGACACGTTTTAACCAGTGGAACTATCCACCCGGTCGTGTTAGGTCAGCCCATACGAACACTTTAGAGCAACATCCAGGCCAAACCCACAGTAAGATCCCCTCCCTGCAGACCCGACGCGTCCGTTTCCCCCCTTCAGGTGCCGGCGACGGCGCCGTCCGTGTGAGGGGGCACACCCCGGAGATGCGTGCCGCCTCTTCGGACATGCCAGCACACCATCCCGCATGTATGAGGGCCCGGTGCGATGCTCGGGTGGCATTGCTACCCCCCCACGGCCCCCGTCCCACCTAACCCTGTAGCGTTTGACCACGGGATCTAGCCCTTTGACTTTGCATGGACGGGTTTTGACCAGTGGAACTATCCACCCGGTCGTGTTAGGTCAGCCCATACGAACACTTTAGAGCAACATCCGGGCCAAACCCACAGTAAGATCCCCTCCCTGTAGACCCGACGCGTCCGTTTCCCCCCTCCAGGTGCCGGCGGCGGCGCCGTCCGTGTGAGTGGGCACACCCCGGAGACGCGTGCCGCCTCTTCGGACATGCCAGCACTCCACCCCACATGTATGAGGGCCCGGTGCGACGCTCTGGTGGCATTGCTACCCCCCAACGGCCCCCGTCCCGCCTAACCCTGTAGCGTTTGACCACGGGATCTAGCCCTTTGACTTTGCACGGACGGGTTTTGACCAGTGGAACTATAGACCCGGTCGTGTTAGGTCAGCCCATATGAACACATTAGAGCAACATCCGGGCCAAATCCACAGTAAGATCCCCTCCGTGTAGACCCGACCTGTCCGTTTCCCCCTCCAGGTGCCGGCGTCGGCGCCGTTCGTGTGAGGGGGCACACCCCGGAGACGCGTGCCGCCTCTTCGGACATGCCAGCACACCACCCCGCATGTATGAGGGCCCGGTGCGACGCTCGGGTGGCATTGCTACCCCCCCCCCCCACGGCCCCCGTCCCGCCTAACCGTGTAGCGTTTGACCATGGGATCTAGCCCTTTGACTTTGCACGGACGCGTTTTGACCAGTGGAACTATCCACCCGGTCGTGTTAGGTCAGCCCATACGAACACTTTAGAGCAACATCCGGGCCAAACCCACAGTAATATCCCCTCCCTGTAGACCCGACGCGTCCGTTTCCCCCCTTCAGGTGCCGGCGGCGGCGCCGTCCGTGTGAGGGGGCACACCCCGGAGACGCGTGCCGTCTCTTCGGACATGCCTGCACACCACCCCGCATGTATGAGGGCCCGGTGTGACGCTCGGGTGGCATTGCTACCCCCCAACGGCCCCCGTCCCGCCTAACCCTGTAGCGTTTAACCAAGGGATCTAGCCCTTTGACTTTGCACGGAGGGTTTTGACCAGTGGAACTATCGACCCGGTCGTGTTAGGTCAGCCCATACGAACACTTTAGAGAAACATCCGGGCCAAACCCACAGTAAGATCCCCTCCGTGTAGACCCGACTTGTCCGTTTCCCCCTCCAGGTGCCGGCGTCGGCGCCGTCCGTGTGCGGGGGCACACCCCGGAGACGCGTGCCGCCTCTTCGGACATGCCAGCACACCACCCCGCATGTATGAGGGCCCGGTGCGATGCTCGGGTGGCATTGCTACCCCCCCCCCCCACGGCCCCCGTCCCGCCTAACCCTGTAGCGTTTGACCACGGGATCTAGCCCTTGGACTTTGCACGGACACGTTTTAACCAGTGGAACTATCCACCCGGTCGTGTTAGGTCAGCCCATACGAACACTTTAGAGCAATATCCAGGCCAAACCCACATTAAGATCCCCTCCCTGTAGACCCGACGCGTCCGTTTCCCCCCTTCAGGTGCCGGCGGCGGCGCCGTCCGTGTGAGGGGGCACACCCCGGAGATGCGTGCCGCCTCTTCGGACATGCCAGCACACCATCCCGCATGTATGAGGGCCCGGTGCGACGCTCGGGTGGCATTGCTACCCCCCCCCACGGCCCCCGTCACGCCTAACCCTGTAGCGTTTGACCACGGGATCTAGCCCTTTGACTTTGCACGGACGGGTTTTGACCAGTGGAACTATCGACCCGGTCGTGTTAGGTCAGCCCATACGAACACTTTAGAGCAACATCCGGGCCAAACCCACAGTAAGATCCCCTCCGTGTAGACCCGACAAGTCCGTTTCCCCCTCTAGGTGCCGGCGTCGGCGCCGTCCGTGTGAGGGGGCACACCCCGGAGACGCGTGCCGCCTCTTCGGACATGGCAGCACACCACCCCACAAGTATGAGGGCCCGGTGCGACGCTCGGGTGGCATTGCTACCCCCCCCCCCACGGCCCCCGTCCCGCCTAACCCTGTAGTGTTTGACCACGGGATCTAGCCCTTTGACTTTGCACGAACACGTTTTAACCAGTGGAACTATCCACCCGGTCGTGTTAGGTCCGCCCATACGAACACTTTAGAGCAACATCCAGGCCAAACCCACAGTAAGATCCCCTCCCTGTAGACCCGACGCGTCCGTTTCCCCCGTCTAGGTGCCGGCGGCGGCGCCGTCCGTGTGAGTGGGCACACCCCGGAGACGCGTGCCGCCTCTTCGGACATGCCAGCACACCATCCCGCATGTATGAGGGCCCGGTGCGATGCTCGGGTGGCATTGCTACCCCCCCCCCCCACGGCCCCGTCCCGCCTAACCTTGTAGCGTTTGACCACGGGATCTAGCCCTTTGACTTTGCACGGACGGGTTTTGACCAGTGGAACTATCGACCCGGTCGTGTTAGGTCAGCCTATACGAACCTTTAGAGCAACATCCGGGCCAAACCCACAGTAAGACCCCCTCCGTGTAGACCCGACGCGTCCGTTTCCCCCTCCAGGTGCCGGCGTCGGCACCGTCCGTGTGAGGGGGCACACCCCGGAGACGCGTGCCGCCTCTTCGGACATGCCAGCACTCCACCCCGCATGTATGAGGGCCCGGTGCGACGCTCGGGTGGCATTGCTACCCCCCCCATGGCCCCCGTCCCGCCTAACCCTGTAGCGTTTGACCACGGGATCTAGCCCTTTGACTTTGCACGGACACGTTTTAACCAGTGGAACTATCCACCCGGTCGTGTTAGGTCAGCCCATACGAACACTTTAGAGCAACATCCAGGCCAAACCCACAGTAAGATCCCCTCCCTGCAGACCCGACGCGTCCGTTTCCCCCCTTCAGGTGCCGGCGACGGCGCCGTCCGTGTGAGGGGGCACACCCCGGAGATGCGTGCCGCCTCTTCGGACATGCCAGCACACCATCCCGCATGTATGAGGGCCCGGTGCGATGCTCGGGTGGCATTGCTACCCCCCCATGGCCCCCGTCCCACCTAACCCTGTAGCGTTTGACCACGGGATCTAGCCCTTTGACTTTGCATGGACGGGTTTTGACCAGTGGAACTATCCACCCGGTCGTGTTAGGTCAGCCCATACGAACACTTTAGAGCAACATCCGGGCCAAACCCACAGTAAGATCCCCTCCCTGTAGACCCGACGCGTCCGTTTCCCCCCTCCAGGTGCCGGCGGCGGCGCCGTCCGTGTGAGTGGGCACACCCCGGAGACGCGTGCCGCCTCTTCGGACATGCCAGCACTCCACCCCACATGTATGAGGGCCCGGTGCGACGCTCTGGTGGCATTGCTACCCCCCAACGGCCCCCGTCCCGCCTAACCCTGTAGCGTTTGACCACGGGATCTAGCCCTTTGACTTTGCACGGACGGGTTTTGACCAGTGGAACTATAGACCCGGTCGTGTTAGGTCAGCCCATATGAACACATTAGAGCAACATCCGGGCCAAATCCACAGTAAGATCCCCTCCGTGTAGACCCGACCTGTCCGTTTCCCCCTCCAGGTGCCGGCGTCGGCGTCGTTCGTGTGAGGGGGCACACCCCGGAGACGCGTGCCGCCTCTTCGGACATGCCAGCACACCACCCCGCATGTATGAGGGCCCGGTGCGACGCTCGGGTGGCATTGCTACCCCCCCCCCCCCCCCGGCCCCCGTCCCGCCTAACCGTGTAGCGTTTGACCACGGGATCTAGCCCTTTGACTTTGCACGGACGCGTTTTGACCAGTGGAACTATCCACCCGGTCGTGTTAGGTCAGCCCATACGAACACTTTAGAGCAACATCCGGGCCAAACCCACAGTAATATCCCCTCCCTGTAGACCCGACGCGTCCGTTTCCCCCCTTCAGGTGCCGGCGGCGGCGCCGTCCGTGTGAGGGGGCACACCCCGGAGACGCGTGCCGCCTCTTCGGACATGCCTGCACACCACCCCGCATGTATGAGGGCCCGGTGTGACGCTCGGGTGGCATTGCTACCCCCCAACGGCCCCCGTCCCGCCTAACCCTGTAGCGTTTAACCAAGGGATCTAGCCCTTTGACTTTGCACGGAGGGTTTTGACCAGTGGAACTATCGACCCGGTCGTGTTAGGTCAGCCCATACGAACACTTTAGAGAAACATCCGGGCCAAACCCACAGTAAGATCCCCTCCGTGTAGACCCGACTTGTCCGTTTCCCCCTCCAGGTGCCGGCGTCGGCGCCGTCCGTGTGCGGGGGCACACCCCGGAGACGCGTGCCGCCTCTTCGGACATGCCAGCACACCACCCCGCATGTATGAGGGCCCGGTGCGACGCTCGGGTGGCATTGCTACCCCCCCCCCCCCACGGCCCCCGTCCCGCCTAACCCTGTAGCGTTTGACCACGGGATCTAGCCCTTGGACTTTGCACGGACACGTTTTAACCAGTGGAACTATCCACCCGGTCGTGTTAGGTCAGCCCATACGAACACTTTAGAGCAATATCCAGGCCAAACCCACATTAAGATCCCCTCCCTGTAGACCCGACGCGTCCGTTTCCCCCCTTCAGGTGCCGGCGGCGGCGCCGTCCGTGTGAGGGGGCACACCCCGGAGATGCGTGCCGCCTCTTCGGACATGCCAGCACACCATCCCGCATGTATGAGGGCCCGGTGCGACGCTCGGGTGGCATTGCTACCCCCCCCCCCCCCACGGCCCCCGTCCCGCCTAACCCTGTAGCGTTTGACCACGGGATCTAGCCCTTTGACTTTGCACGGACGGGTTTTGACCAGTGGAACTATCGACCCGGTCGTGTTAGGTCAGCCCATACGAACACTTTAGAGCAACATCCGGGCCAAACCCACAGTAAGATCCCCTCCGTGTAGACCCGACAAGTCCGTTTCCCCCTCTAGGTGCCGGCGTCGGCGCCGTCCGTGTGAGGGGGCACACCCCGGAGACGCGTGCCGCCTCTTCGGACATGGCAGCACACCACCCCACAAGTATGAGGGCCCGGTGCGACGCTCGGGTGGCATTGCTACCCCCCCCCCCCCCACGGCCCCCGTCCCGCCTAACCCTGTAGCGTTTGACCACGGGATCTAGCCCTTTGACTTTGCACGGACACGTTTTAACCAGTGGAACTATCCACCCGGTCGTGTTAGGTCCGCCCATACGAACACTTTAGAGCAACATCCAGGCCAAACCCACAGTAAGATCCCCTCCCTGTAGACCCGACGCGTCCGTTTCCCCCCTTCAGGTGCCGGCGGCGGCGCCGTCTGTGTGAGGGGGCACACCCCGGAGATGCGTGCCGCCTCTTCGGACATGCCAGCACACCATCCCGCATGTATGAGGGCCCGGTGCGACGCTCGGGTGGCATTGCTACCCCCCCCCCCCCCACGGCCCCCGTCCCGCCTAACCCTGTAGCGTTTGACCACGGGATCTAGCCCTTTGACTTTGCACGGACGGGTTTTGACCAGTGGAACTATCGACCCGGTCGTGTTAGGTCAGCCCATACGAACACTTTAGAGCAACATCCGGGCCAAACCCACAGTAAGATCCCCTCCTTGTAGACCCGACGCGTCTGTTTTCCCCCTCCAGGTGCTGGCGTCGGCGCCGTCCGTGTGAGGGGGCACACCCCAGAGACGCGTGCCGCCTCTTCGGACATGCCAGCACACCACCCCGCATGTATGAGGGCCCGGTGCGACGCTCGGGTGGCATTGCTACACCCCCCCACGGCCCCCGTCCCGCCTAACCCTGTAGCGTTTGACCACGGGATCTAGCCCTTTGACTTTGCACGGACATGTTTTAACCAGTGGAACTATCCAAACGGTCTTGTTAGGTCAGCCCATACGAATACATTAGAGCAACATCCAGGCCAAACCCACAGTAAGATCCCCTCCCTGTAGACCCGATGCGTCCGTTTCCCCCCTTCAGGTGCCGGCGGCGGCGCCGTCCGTGTGAGGGGGCACACCCCGGAGATGCGTGCCTCCTCTTCGGACATGCCAGCACACCATCCCGCATGTATGAGGGCCCGGTGCGACGCTCGGGTGGCATTGCTACCCCCCCCACGGCCCCCGTCCCGCCTAACCCTGTAGCGTTTGACCACGGGATCTAGCCCTTTGACTTTGCACGGACGGGTTTTGACCAGTGGAACGATCCACCCGGTCGTGTTAGGTCAGCCCATACGAACACTTTAGAGCAACATCCGGGCCAAACCCACAGTAAGATCCCCTCCCTGTAGACCCGACGCGTCCGTTTCCCCCCTCCAGGTGCCGGCGGCGGCGCCGTCCGTGTGAGTGGGCACACCCCGGACACGCGTGCCGCCTCTTCGGACATGCCAGCACACCATCCCGCATGTATGAGGGCCCGGTGCGATGCTCGGGTGGCATTGCTACCCCCCACCCCCACGGCCCCGTCCCGCCTAACCTTGTAGCGTTTGACCACGGGATCTAGCCCTTTGACTTTGCACGGACGGGTTTTGACCAGTGGAACTATCGACCCGGTCGTGTTAGGTCAGCCTATACGAACCTTTAGAGCAACATCCGGGCCAAACCCACAGTAAGACCCCCTCCGTGTAGACCCGACGCGTCCGTTTCCCCCTCCAGGTGCCGGCGTCGGCACCGTCCGTGTGAGGGGGCACACCCCGGAGACGCGTGCCGCCTCTTCGGACATGCCAGCACTCCACCCCGCATGTATGAGGGCCCGGTGCGACGCTCGGGTGGCATTGCTACCCCCCCCATGGCCCCCGTCCCGCCTAACCCTGTAGCGTTTGACCACGGGATCTAGCCCTTTGACTTTGCACGGACACGTTTTAACCAGTGGAACTATCCACCCGGTCGTGTTAGGTCAGCCCATACGAACACTTTAGAGCAACATCCAGGCCAAACCCACAGTAAGATCCCCTCCCTGCAGACCCGACGCGTCCGTTTCCCCCCTTCACGTGCCGGCGACGGCGCCGTCCGTGTGAGGGGGCACACCCCGGAGATGCGTGCCGCCTCTTCGGACATGCCAGCACACCATCCCGCATGTATGAGGGCCCGGTGCGACGCTCGGGTGGCATTGCTACCCCCCCCCCCCCCACGGCCCCCGTCCCACCTAACCCTGTAGCGTTTGACCACGGGATCTAGCCCTTTGACTTTGCACGGACGGGTTTTGACCAGTGGAACTATCCACCCGGTCGTGTTAGGTCAGCCCATACGAACACTTTAGAGCAACATCCGGGCCAAACCCACAGTAAGATCCCCTCCCTGTAGACCCGACGCGTCCGTTTCCCCCCTCCAGGTGCCGGCGGCGGCGCCGTCCGTGTGAGTGGGCACACCCCGGAGACGCGTGCCGCCTCTTCGGACATGCCAGCACACCATCCCGCATGTATGAGGGCCCGGTGCGATGCTCGGGTGGCATTGCTACCCCCCCCCACGGCCCCCGTCCCGCCTAACCTTGTAGCGTTTGACCAGGGGATCTAGCCCTTTGACTTTGCACGGACGGGTTTTGACCAGTGGAACTATCGACCCGGTCGTGTTAGGTCAGCCTATACGAACCTTTAGAGCAACATCCGGGCCAAACCCACAGTAAGACCCCCTCCGTGTAGACCCGACGCGTCCGTTTCCCCCTCCAGGTGCCGGCGTCGGCGCCGTCCGTGTGAGGGGGCACACCCCGGAGACGCGTGCCGCCTCTTCGGACATGCCAGCACTCCACCCCGCATGTATGAGGGCCCGGTGCGACGCTCGGGTGGCATTGCTACCCCCCCCCCCATGGCCCCCGTCCCGCCTAACCCTGTAGCGTTTGACCACGGGATCTAGCCCTTTGACTTTGCACGGACACGTTTTAACCAGTGGAACTATCCACCCGGTCGTGTTAGGTCAGCCCATACGAACACTTTAGAGCAACATCCAGGCCAAACCCACAGTAAGATCCCCTCCCTGCAGACCCGACGCGTCCGTTTCCCCCCTTCAGGTGCCGGCGACGGCGCCGTCTGTGTGAGGGGGCACACCCCGGAGATGCGTGCCGCCTCTTCGGACATGCCAGCACACCATCCCGCATGTATGAGGGCCCGGTGCGACGCTCGGGTGGCATTGCTACCCCCCCACGGCCCCCGTCCCACCTAACCCTGTAGCGTTTGACCACGGGATCTAGCCCTTTGACTTTGCACGGACGGGTTTTGACCAGTGGAACTATCCACCCGGTCGTGTTAGGTCAGCCCATACGAACACTTTAGAGCAACATCCGGGCCAAACCCACAGTAAGATCCCCTCCCTGTAGACCCGACGCGTCCGTTTCCCCCCTCCAGGTGCCGGCGGCGGCGCCGTCCGTGTAAAGGGGCACACCCCGGAGACGTGTGCCGCCTCTTCGGACATGCCAGCACACCATCCCGCATGTATGAGGTCCCGGTGCGACGCTCGGGTGGCATTGCTACCCCCCCCCCCCCCACGGCCCCCGTCCTGCCAAACCCTGTAGCGTTTGACCACGGGATCTAGCCTTTGACTTTGCACGGACGGGTTTTGACCAGTGGAACTATCGACCCGGTCGTGTTAGGTCAGCCTATACGAACACTTTAGAGCAACATCCGGGCCAAACCCACTGTAAGATCCCCTCCATGTAGACGCGACGCGTCCGTTTCCCCCCTCCAAGTGCCGGCGGCGGCGCCGTCCGTGTGAGGGGGCACACCCCGGAGACGCGTGCCGCCTCTTCGGACATGCCAGCACACCATCCCGCATGTATGAGGGCCCGGTGCGACGCTCGGGTGGCATTGCTACCCCCCCCCCCCCCCCCACGGCCCCCGTCCCGCCTAACCCTGTAGCGTTTGACCACGGGATCTAGCCCTTTGACTTTGCACGGACGGGTTTTGACCAGTGGAACTATCGACCCGGTCGTGTTAGGTCAGCCCATACGAACACTTTAGAGCAACATCCGGGCCAAACCCACAGTAAGATCCCCTCCTTGTAGACCCGACGCGTCTGTTTTCCCCCTCCAGGTGCTGGCGTCGGCGCCGTCCGTGTGAGGGGGCACACCCCAGAGACGCGTGCCGCCTCTTCGGACATGCCAGCACACCACCCCGCATGTATGAGGGCCCGGTGCGACGCTCGGGTGGCATTGCTACACCCCCCCCACGGCCCCCGTCCCGCCTAACCCTGTAGCGTTTGACCACGGGATCTAGCCCTTTGACTTTGCACGGACATGTTTTAACCAGTGGAACTATCCAAACGGTCTTGTTAGGTCAGCCCATACGAATACATTAGAGCAACATCCAGGCCAAACCCACAGTAAGATCCCCTCCCTGTAGACCCGATGCGTCCGTTTCCCCCCTTCAGGTGCCGGCGGCGGCGCCGTCCGTGTGAGGGGGCACACCCCGGAGATGCGTGCCTCCTCTTCGGACATGCCAGCACACCATCCCGCATGTATGAGGGCCCGGTGCGACGCTCGGGTGGCATTGCTACCCCCCCCACGGCCCCCGTCCCGCCTAACCCTGTAGCGTTTGACCACGGGATCTAGCCCTTTGACTTTGCACGGACGGGTTTTGACCAGTGGAACGATCCACCCGGTCGTGTTAGGTCAGCCCATACGAACACTTTAGAGCAACATCCGGGCCAAACCCACAGTAAGATCCCCTCCCTGTAGACCCGACGCGTCCGTTTCCCCCCTCCAGGTGCCGGCGGCGGCGCCGTCCGTGTGAGTGGGCACACCCCGGACACGCGTGCCGCCTCTTCAGACATGCCAGCACACCATCCCGCATGTATGAGGGCCCGGTGCGATGCTCGGGTGGCATTGCTACCCCCCCCCCCCACGGCCCCGTCCCGCCTAACCTTGTAGCGTTTGACCACGGGATCTAGCCCTTTGACTTTGCACGGACGGGTTTTGACCAGTGGAACTATCGACCCGGTCGTGTTAGGTCAGCCTATACGAACCTTTAGAGCAACATCCGGGCCAAACCCACAGTAAGACCCCCTCCGTGTAGACCCGACGCGTCCGTTTCCCCCTCCAGGTGCCGGCGTCGGCACCGTCCGTGTGAGGGGGCACACCCCGGAGACGCGTGCCGCCTCTTCGGACATGCCAGCACTCCACCCCGCATGTATGAGGGCCCGGTGCGACGCTCGGGTGGCATTGCTACCCCCCCCATGGCCCCCGTCCCGCCTAACCCTGTAGCGTTTGACCACGGGATCTAGCCCTTTGACTTTGCACGGACACGTTTTAACCAGTGGAACTATCCACCCGGTCGTGTTAGGTCAGCCCATACGAACACTTTAGAGCAACATCCAGGCCAAACCCACAGTAAGATCCCCTCCCTGCAGACCCGACGCGTCCGTTTCCCCCCTTCACGTGCCGGCGACGGCGCCGTCCGTGTGAGGGGGCACACCCCGGAGATGCGTGCCGCCTCTTCGGACATGCCAGCACACCATCCCGCATGTATGAGGGCCCGGTGCGACGCTCGGGTGGCATTGCTACCCCCCCCCCCCCCACGGCCCCCGTCCCACCTAACCCTGTAGCGTTTGACCACGGGATCTAGCCCTTTGACTTTGCACGGACGGGTTTTGACCAGTGGAACTATCCACCCGGTCGTGTTAGGTCAGCCCATACGAACACTTTAGAGCAACATCCGGGCCAAACCCACAGTAAGATCCCCTCCCTGTAGACCCGACGCGTCCGTTTCCCCCCTCCAGGTGCCGGCGGCGGCGCCGTCCGTGTGAGTGGGCACACCCCGGAGACGCGTGCCGCCTCTTCGGACATGCCAGCACACCATCCCGCATGTATGAGGGCCCGGTGCGATGCTCGGGTGGCATTGCTACCCCCCCACGGCCCCCGTCCCGCCTAACCTTGTAGCGTTTGACCAGGGGATCTAGCCCTTTGACTTTGCACGGACGGGTTTTGACCAGTGGAACTATCGACCCGGTCGTGTTAGGTCAGCCTATACGAACCTTTAGAGCAACATCCGGGCCAAACCCACAGTAAGACCCCCTCCGTGTAGACCCGACGCGTCCGTTTCCCCCTCCAGGTGCCGGCGTCGGCGCCGTCCGTGTGAGGGGGCACACCCCGGAGACGCGTGCCGCCTCTTCGGACATGCCAGCACTCCACCCCGCATGTATGAGGGCCCGGTGCGACGCTCGGGTGGCATTGCTACCCCCCCCCCATGGCCCCCGTCCCGCCTAACCCTGTAGCGTTTGACCACGGGATCTAGCCCTTTGACTTTGCACGGACACGTTTTAACCAGTGGAACTATCCACCCGGTCGTGTTAGGTCAGCCCATACGAACACTTTAGAGCAACATCCAGGCCAAACCCACAGTAAGATCCCCTCCCTGCAGACCCGACGCGTCCGTTTCCCCCCTTCAGGTGCCGGCGACGGCGCCGTCTGTGTGAGGGGGCACACCCCGGAGATGCGTGCCGCCTCTTCGGACATGCCAGCACACCATCCCGCATGTATGAGGGCCCGGTGCGACGCTCGGGTGGCATTGCTACCCCCCCACGGCCCCCGTCCCACCTAACCCTGTAGCGTTTGACCACGGGATCTAGCCCTTTGACTTTGCACGGACGGGTTTTGACCAGTGGAACTATCCACCCGGTCGTGTTAGGTCAGCCCATACGAACACTTTAGAGCAACATCCGGGCCAAACCCACAGTAAGATCCCCTCCCTGTAGACCCGACGCGTCCGTTTCCCCCCTCCAGGTGCCGGCGGCGGCGCCGTCCGTGTAAGGGGGCACACCCCGGAGACGTGTGCCGCCTCTTCGGACATGCCAGCACACCATCCCGCATGTATGAGGTCCCGGTGCGACGCTCGGGTGGCATTGCTACCCCCCCCCCCCCACGGCCCCCGTCCTGCCAAACCCTGTAGCGTTTGACCACGGGATCTAGCCTTTGACTTTGCACGGACGGGTTTTGACCAGTGGAACTATCGACCCGGTCGTGTTAGGTCAGCCTATACGAACACTTTAGAGCAACATCCGGGCCAAACCCACTGTAAGATCCCCTCCATGTAGACGCGACGCGTCCGTTTCCCCCCTCCAAGTGCCGGCGGCGGCGCCGTCCGTGTGAGGGGGCACACCCCGGAGACGCGTGCCACCTCTTCGGACATGCCAGCACACCACCCCGCATGTATGGGGGCCCGGTGCGACGCTCGGGTGGCATTGCTACCCCCCCCCCCCCCCCACGGCCCCCGTCCCGCCTAACCCTGTAGCGTTTGACCACGGGATCTAGCCCTTTGACTTTGCACGGACGGGTTTTGTCCAGTGGAACTATCCACCCGGTCGTGTTAGGTCAGCCCATACGAACACTTTAGAGCAACATCCGGGCCAAACCCACAGTAAGATCCCCTCACTGTAGACCCGACGCGTCCGTTTCCCCCCTCCAGGTGCCGGCGGTGGCGCCGTCCGTGTGAGGGGGCACACCCCGGAGACGCGTGCCGCCTCTTCGGACATGCCAGCACACCATCCCGCATGTATGAGGGCCCGGTGCGACGCTCGGGTGGCATTGATACCCCCCCCCCCCCACACGGCCCCCTTCCCGCCTAACCCTGTAGCGTTTGACCACGGGATCTAGCCCTTTGACTTTGCACGGACGGGTTTTGACCAGTGGAACTATCCACCCGGTCGTGTTAGGTCAGCCCATACAAACACTTTAGAGCAACATCCGAGCCAAACCCACAGTAAGATCCCCTCCTTGTAGACCCGACGCGTCCGTTTCCCCCCTTCAGGTGCCGGCGGCGGCGCCGTCCGTGTGAGGGGGCACACCCCGGAGACGCGTGCCGCCTCTTCGGACATGCCAGCACACCACCCCGCATGTATGAGGGCCCGGTGCGATGCTCGGGTGGCATTGCTACCCCCCCCCCCCCCCCCACGGCTCCCGTCCCGCCAAACCCTATAGCGTTTGACTACGGGATCTAGCCCTTTGACTTTGCACGGACGGGTTTTGACTAGTGGAACTATCCACCCGGTCGTGTTAGGTCAGCCCATACGAACACTTTAGAGCAACATCCGGGCCAAACCCACAGTAAGATCCCCTCCCTGTAGACCCGACGCGTCCGTTTCCCCCCTCCAGGTGCCGGCGGCGGCGCCGTGCGTGTGAGGGGGCACACCCCGGAGACGCGTGCCGCCTCTTCGGACATGCCAGCACACCATCCCGCATGTATGAGGGCCCGGGGCGACGCTCGGGTGCCATTGCTACCCCCCCCCCCCCCCACGGCGCCCGTCCCGCCTAACCCTGTAGCGTTTGACCACGGGATCTAGCCCTTTGACTTTGCACGGACGGGTCTTGACCAGTGGAACTATCGACCCGGTCGTGTTAGGTCAGCCTATACGAACACTTTAGAGCAACATCCGGGCCAAACCCACAGTAAGATCCCCTCCGTGTAGACCCGACGCGTCCGTTTCCCCCCTCCAAGTGCCGGCGGCGGCGCCGTCCGTGTGAGGGGCACACCCCGGAGACGCGTGCCGCCTCTTCGGAGATGCCAGCACACCACCCCGCATGTATGAGGGCCCGGTGCGACGCTCGGGTGGCATTGCTACCCCCCCCCCCCACGGCCCCCGTCCCGCCTAACCCTGTAGCGTTTGACCACGGGATCTAGCCCTTTGACTTTGCACGGACGGGTTTTGACCAGTGGAACTATCGACCCGGTCGTGTTAGGTCAGCCTATACGAACACTTTAGAGCAACATCCGGGCCAAACCCACAGTAAGATCCCCTCCCTGTAGACCCGACGCGTCCGTTTCCCCCCTCCAGGTGCCGGCGGCTGCGCCGCTCGTGTAAGGGGGCACACCCCGGAGACGCGAGCCGCCTCTTCGGACATGCCAGCACACCACCCCGCATGTATGAGGGCCCGGTGCGACGCTCGGGTGGCATTGCTACACCCCAACGGCCCCCGTCCCGCCTAACCCTGTAGCGTTTGACCACGGGATCTAGCCCTTTGACTTTGCACGGACGGGTTTTGACCAGTGGAACTATCGACCCGGTCGTGTTAGGTCAGCCCATACGAACACTTTAGAGCAACATCCGGGCCAAATCCACAGTAAGATCCCCTCCGTGTAGACCCGACCTGTCCGTTTCCCCCTCCAGGTGCTGGCGTCGGCGCCGTCCGTGTGAGGGGGCACACCCCGGAGAAGCGTGCCGCCTCTTCGGACATGCCAGCACACCACCCCGCATGTATGAGGGCCCGGTGCGACGCTCGGGTGGCATTGCTACCCCCCCCACGGCCCTCGTCCCGCCTAACCCTCTAGCGTTTGACCACGGGATCTAGCCCTTTGACTTTGCACGGACACGTTTTAACCAGTGGAACTATCCACCCGGTCGTGTTAGGTCAGCCCATACGAACACTTTAGAGCAACATCCAGGCCAAACCCACAGTAAGATCCCCTCCCTGTAGACCCGACGCGTCCGTTTCCCCCTTCCGGTGCCGGCGGCGGCGCCGTCCGTGTGAGGGGGCACACCCCGGAGACGCGTGCCGCCTCTTCGGACATGCCTGCACACCACCCCGCATGTATGAGGGCCCGGTGCGACGCTCGGGTGGCATTGCTACCCCCCACGGCCCCCGTCCCGCCTAACCCTGTAGCGTTTGACCACGGGATCTAGCCCTTTGACTTTGCACGGACGCGTTTTGACCAGTGGAACTATCCACCCGGTCGTGTTAGGTCAGCCCATACGAACACTTTAGAGCAACATCCGGGCCAAACCCATAGTAAGATCCCCTCCCTGTAGACCCGACGCGTCCGTTTCCCCCCTTCAGGTGCCGGCGGCGGCGCCGTCCGTGTGAGGGGGCACACCCCGGAGACGCGTGCCGCCTCTTCGGACATGCCAGCACACCACCCCGCATGTATGAGGGCCCGGTGCGACGCTCGGTGGCATTGCTACCCCCCCACGGCCCCCGTCCCGCCTAACCCTGCAGCGTTTGACCACGGGATCTAGCCCTTTGACTTTGCACGGACGGGTTTTGACCAGGGGAACTATCCACCCGGTCGTGTTAGGTCAGCCCATACGAACACTTTAGAGCAACATCCGGGCCAAACCCACAGTAAGATCCCCTCCCTGTAGACCCGACGCGTCCGTTTCCCCCCTCCAGGTGCCGGCGGTGGCGCCGTCCGTGTGAGGGGGCACACCCCGGAGACGCGTGCCGCCTCTTCGGACATGCCAGCACACCATCCCGCATGTATGAGGGCCCGGTGCGACGCTCGGGTGGCATTGATACCCCCCCCCACGGCCCCCTTCCCACCTAACCCTGTAGCGTTTGACCACGGGATCTAGCCCTTTGACTTTGCACGGACGGGTTTTGACCAGTGGAACTATCCACCCGGTCGTGTTAGGTCAGCCCATACAAACACTTTAGAGCAACATCCGAGCGAAACCCACAGTAAGATCCCCTCCCTGTAGACCCGACGCGTCCGTTTCCCCCCTTCAGGTGCCGGCGGCGGCGCCGTCCGTGTGAGGGGGCACACCCCGGAGACGCGTGCCGCCTCTTCGGACATGCCAGCACACCACCCCGCATGTATGAGGGCCCGGTGCGATGCTCGGCTGGCATTGCTACCCCCCCCCACGGCCCCCGTCCCGCCTAACCCTGTAGCGTTTGACCACGGGATCTAGCCCTTTGACTTTGCACGGACGGGTTTTGACTAGTGGAACTATCCACCCGGTCGTGTTAGGTCAGCCCATACGAACACTTTAGAGCAACATCCGGGCCAAACCCACAGTAAGATCCCCTCCCTGTAGACCCGACGCGTCCGTTTCCCCCCTCCAGGTGCCGGCGGCGGCGCCGTCCGTGTGAGGGGGCACATCCCGGAGACGCGTGCCGCCTCTTCGGACATGCCAGCACACCATCCCGCATGTATGAGGGCCCGGTGCGACGCTCGGGTGGCATTGCTACCCCCCCCCCCCCCACGGCCCCCGTCCCGCCTAACCCTGTAGCGTTTGACCACGGGATCTAGCCCTTTGACTTTGCACGGACGGGTCTTGACCAGTGGAACTATCGACCCGGTCGTGTTAGGTCAGCCTATACGAATACTTTAGAGCAACATCCGGGCCAAACCCACAGTAAGATCCCCTCCGTGTAGACCCGACGCGTCCGTTTCCCCCCTCCAAGTGCCGGCGTCGGCGCCGTCTGTGTGAGGGGGCACACCCCAGAGACGCGTGCCGCCTCTTCGGACATGCCAGCACACCACCCCGCATGTATGAGGGCCCGGTGCGACGCTCGGGTGGCATTGCTACCCCCCCCCCCAACGGCCCCCGTTCCGCCTAACCCTGTAGCGTTTGACCACGGGATCTAGCCGTTTGACTTTGCACGGACGGGTTTTGACTAGTGGAACTATCCACCCGATCGTGTTAGGTCAGCCGATACGAACACTTTAGAGCAACATCCGGGCCAAACCCACAGTAAGATCCCCTCCCTGTAGACCCGACGCGTCCGTTTCCCCCCTCCAGGTGCCGGCGGCGGCGCCGTCCGTGTGAGGGGGCACACCCCGGAGACGCGTGCCGCCTCTTCGGACATGCCAGCACACCATCCCGCATGTATGAGGGCCCGGTGCGACGCTCGGGTGGCATTGCTACCCCCCCCCACGGCCCCCGTCCCGCCTAACCCTGTAGCGTTTGACCACGGGATCTAGCCCTTTGACTTTGCACGGACGGGTCTTGACCAGTGGAACTATCGACCCGGTCGTGTTAGGTCAGCCTATACGAACACTTTAGAGCAACATCCGGGCCAAACCCACAGTAAGATCCCCTCCGTGTAGACCCGACGCGTCCGTTTCCCCCCTCCAAGTGCCGGCGTCGGCGCCGTCTGTGTGAGGGGGCACACCCCGGAGACGCGTGCCGCCTCTTCGGACATGCCAGCACACCACCCCGCATGTATGAGGGCCCGGTGCGACGCTCGGGTGGCATTGCTACCCCCCCCCACGGCCCCCGTCCCGCCTAACCCTGTAGCGTTTGACCACGGGATCTAGCCCTTTGACTTTGCACGGACGGGTTTTGACCAGTGGAACTATCGACCCGGTCATGTTAGGTCAGCCTATACGAACACTTTAGAGCAACATCCGGGCCAAACCCATAGTAAGATCCCCTCCGTGTAGACCCGACGCGTCCGTTTCCCCCCTCCAGGTGCCGGCGACGGCGCCGTCCGTGTAAGGGGGCACACCCCGGAGACGCGTGCCGCCTCTTCGGACATGCCAGCACACCACCCCGCATGTATGAGGGCCCGGTGCGACGCTCGGGTGGCATTGCTACCCCCGAACGGCCCCCGTCCCACCTAACCCTGTAGCGTTTGACCACGGGATCTAGCCCTTTGACTTTGCACGGACGGGTTTTGACCAGTGGAACTATCCACCCGGTCGTGTTAGGTCAGCCCATACGAACACTTTAGAGCAACATCCGGGCCAAACCCACAGTAAGATCCCCTCCCTGTAGACCCGACGCGTCCGTTTCCCCCCTCCAGGTGCCGGCGGCGGCGCCGTCCGTGTAAGGGGGCACACCCCGGAGACGCGTGCCGCCTCTTCGGACATGCCAGCACACCATCCCGCATGTATGAGGTCCCGGTGCGACGCTCGGGTGGCATTGCTACCCCCCCCCCCCCACGGCCCCCGTCCCGCCAAACCCTTTAGCGTTTGACCACGGGATCTAGCCCTTTGACTTTGCACGAACGGGTTTTGACCAGTGGAACTATCGACCCGGTCGTGTTAGGTCAGCCTATACGAACACTTTAGAGCAACATCCGGGCCAAACCCACTGTAAGATCCCCTCCATGTAGACGCGACGCGTCCGTTTCCCCCCTCCAAGTGCCGGCGGCGGCGCCGTCCGTGTGAGGGGGCACACCCCGGAGACGCGTGCCGCCTCTTCGGACATGCCAGCACACCACCCCGCATGTATGGGGGCCCGGTGCGACGCTCGGGTGGCATTGCTACCCCCCCCCACGGCCCCCGTCCCGCCTAACCCTGTAGCGTTTGACCACGGGATCTAGCCCTTTGACTTTGCACGGACGGGTTTTGACAAGTGGAACTATCCACCCGGTCGTGTTAGGTCAGCCCATACGAACACTTTAGAGCAACATCCGGGCCAAACCCATAGTAAGATCCCCTCCCTGTAGACCCGACGCGTCCGTTTCCCCCCTTCAGGTGCCGGCGGCGGCGCCGTCCGTGTGAGGGGGCACACCCCGGAGACGCGTGCCGCCTCTTCGGACATGCCAGCACACCATCCCGCATGTATGAGGGCCCGGTGCGACGCTCGGGTGGCATTGATACCCCCCCCACGGCCCCCTTCCCGCCTAACCCTGTAGCGTTTGACCACGGGATCTAGCCCTTTGACTTTGCACGGACGGGTTTTGACCAGTGGAACTATCCACCCGGTCGTGTTAGGTCAGCCCATACAAACACTTTAGAGCAACATCCGAGCCAAACCCACAGTAAGATCCCCTCCCTGTAGACCCGACGCGTCCGTTTCCCCCCTTCAGGTGCCGGCGGCGGCGCCGTCCGTGTGAGGGGGCACACCCTGGAGACGCGTGCCGCCTCTTCGGACATGCCAGCACACCACCCCGCATGTATGAGGGCCCGGTGCGATGCTCGGGTGGCATTGCTACCCCCCCCCCCCACGGCCCCCGTCCCGCCTAACCCTGTAGCGTTTGACCACGGGATCTAGCCCTTTGACTTTGCACGGATGGGTTTTGACTAGTGGAACTATCCACCCGGTCGTGTTAGGTCAGCCCATACGAACACTTTAGAGCAACATCCGGGCCAAACCCACAGTAAGATCCCCTCCCTGTAGACCCGACGCGTCCGTTTCCCCCCTCCAGGTGCCGGCGGCGGCGCCGTCCGTGTGAGGGGGCACACCCCGGAGACGCGTGCCGCCTCTTCGGACATGCCAGCACACCATCCCGCATGCATGAGGGCCCGGTGCGACGCTCGGGTGGCATTGATACCCCCCCACGGCCCCCTTCCCGCCTAACCCTGTAGCGTTTGACCACGGGATCTAGCCCTTTGACTTTGCACGGATGGGTTTTGACTAGTGGAACTATCCACCCGGTCGTGTTAGGTCAGCCCATACGAACACTTTAGAGCAACATCCGGGCCAAACCCACAGTAAGATCCCCTCCGTGTAGACCCGACGCGTCCGTTTCCCCCCTCCAAGTGCCGGCGTCGGCGCCGTCTGTGTGAGGGGGCACACCCCGGAGACGCGTGCCTCCTCTTCGGACATGCCAGCACACCACCCCGCATGTATGAGGGCCCGGTGCGACGCTCGGGTGGCATTGCTACCCCCCCCCACGGCCCCCGTCCCGCCTAACCCTGTAGCGTTTGACCACGGGATCTAGCCCTTTGACTTTGCACGGACGGGTTTTGACCAGTGGAACTATCGACCCGGTCATGTTAGGTCAGCCTATACGAACACTTTAGAGCAACATCCGGGCCAAACCCATAGTAAGATCCCCTCCGTGTAGACCCGACGCGTCCGTTTCCCCCCTCCAGGTGCCGGCGACGGCGCCGTCCGTGTAAGGGGGCACACCCCGGAGACGCGTGCCGCCTCTTCGGACATGCCAGCACACCACCCCGCATGTATGAGGGCCCGGTGCGACGCTCGGGTGGCATTGCTACCCCCGAACGGCCCCCGTCCCACCTAACCCTGTAGCGTTTGACCACGGGATCTAGCCCTTTGACTTTGCACGGACGGGTTTTGACCAGTGGAACTATCCACCCGGTCGTGTTAGGTCAGCCCATACGAACACTTTAGAGCAACATCCGGGCCAAACCCACAGTAAGATCCCCTCCCTGTAGACCCGACGCGTCCGTTTCCCCCCTCCAGGTGCCGGCGGCGGCGCCGTCCGTGTAAGGGGGCACACCCCGGAGACGCGTGCCGCCTCTTCGGACATGCCAGCACACCATCCCGCATGTATGAGGTCCCGGTGCGACGCTCGGGTGGCATTGCTACCCCCCCCCCCCCCCCACGGCCCCCGTCCCGCCAAACCCTTTAGCGTTTGACCACGGGATCTAGCCCTTTGACTTTGCACGAACGGGTTTTGACCAGTGGAACTATCGACCCGGTCGTGTTAGGTCAGCCTATACGAACACTTTAGAGCAACATCCGGGCCAAACCCACTGTAAGATCCCCTCCATGTAGACGCGACGCGTCCGTTTCCCCCCTCCAAGTGCCGGCGGCGGCGCCGTCCGTGTGAGGGGGCACACCCCGGAGACGCGTGCCGCCTCTTCGGACATGCCAGCACACCACCCCGCATGTATGGGGGCCCGGTGCGACGCTCGGGTGGCATTGCTACCCCCCCCCACGGCCCCCGTCCCGCCTAACCCTGTAGCGTTTGACCACGGGATCTAGCCCTTTGACTTTGCACGGACGGGTTTTGACAAGTGGAACTATCCACCCGGTCGTGTTAGGTCAGCCCATACGAACACTTTAGAGCAACATCCGGGCCAAACCCATAGTAAGATCCCCTCCCTGTAGACCCGACGCGTCCGTTTCCCCCCTTCAGGTGCCGGCGGCGGCGCCGTCCGTGTGAGGGGGCACACCCCGGAGACGCGTGCCGCCTCTTCGGACATGCCAGCACACCATCCCGCATGTATGAGGGCCCGGTGCGACGCTCGGGTGGCATTGATACCCCCCCCACGGCCCCCTTCCCGCCTAACCCTGTAGCGTTTGACCACGGGATCTAGCCCTTTGACTTTGCACGGACGGGTTTTGACCAGTGGAACTATCCACCCGGTCGTGTTAGGTCAGCCCATACAAACACTTTAGAGCAACATCCGAGCCAAACCCACAGTAAGATCCCCTCCCTGTAGACCCGACGCGTCCGTTTCCCCCCTTCAGGTGCCGGCGGCGGCGCCGTCCGTGTGAGGGGGCACACCCTGGAGACGCGTGCCGCCTCTTCGGACATGCCAGCACACCACCCCGCATGTATGAGGGCCCGGTGCGATGCTCGGGTGGCATTGCTACCCCCCCCCCCACGGCCCCCGTCCCGCCTAACCCTGTAGCGTTTGACCACGGGATCTAGCCCTTTGACTTTGCACGGATGGGTTTTGACTAGTGGAACTATCCACCCGGTCGTGTTAGGTCAGCCCATACGAACACTTTAGAGCAACATCCGGGCCAAACCCACAGTAAGATCCCCTCCCTGTAGACCCGACGCGTCCGTTTCCCCCCTCCAGGTGCCGGCGGCGGCGCCGTCCGTGTGAGGGGGCACACCCCGGAGACGCGTGCCGCCTCTTCGGACATGCCAGCACACCATCCCGCATGCATGAGGGCCCGGTGCGACGCTCGGGTGGCATTGATACCCCCCCACGGCCCCCTTCCCGCCTAACCCTGTAGCGTTTGACCACGGGATCTAGCCCTTTGACTTTGCACGGACGGGTTTTGACCAGTGGAACTATCCACCCGGTCGTGTTAGGTCAGCCCATACAAACACTTTAGAGCAACATCCGAGCCAAACCCACAGTAAGATCCCCTCCCTGTAGACCCGACGCGTCCGTTTCCCCCCTCCAGGTGCCGGCGGCGGCGCCGTCCGTGTGAGGGGGCACACCCTGGAGACGCGTGCCGCCTCTTCGGACATGCCAGCACACCACCCCGCATGTATGAGGGCCCGGTGCGATGCTCGGGTGGCATTGCTACCCCCCCCCCCCCACGGCCCCCGTCCCGCCTAACCCTGTAGCGTTTGACCACGGGATCTAGCCCTTTGACTTTGCACGGATGGGTTTTGACTAGTGGAACTATCCACCCGGTCGTGTTAGGTCAGCCCATACGAACACTTTAGAGCAACATCCGGGCCAAACCCACAGTAAGATCCCCTCCCTGTAGACCCGACGCGTCCGTTTCCCCCCTCCAGGTGCCGGCGGCGGCGCCGTCCGTGTGAGGGGGCACACCCCGGAGACGCGTGCCGCCTCTTCGGACATGCCAGCACACCATCCCGCATGTATGAGGGCCCGGTGCGACGCTCGGGTGGCATTGCTACCCCCCCCCCCACGGCCCCCGTCCCGCCTAACCCTGTAGCGTTTGACCACGGGATCTAGCCCTTTGACTTTGCACGGACGGGTCTTGACCAGTGGAACTATCGACCCGGTCGTGTTAGGTCAGCCTATACGAACACTTTAGAGCAACATCCGGGCCAAACCCACAGTAAGATCCCCTCCGTGTAGACCCGACGCGTCCGTTTCCCCCCTCCAAGTGCCGGCGTTGGCGCCGTCTGTGTGAGGGGGCACACCCCAGAGACGCGTGCCGCCTCTTCGGACATGCCAGCACACCACCCCGCATGTATGAGGGCCCGGTGCGACGCTCGGGTGGCATTGCTACCCCCCCCCAACGGCCCCCGTCCCGCCTAACCCTGTAGCGTTTGACCACGGGATCTAGCCGTTTGACTTTGCACGGACGGGTTTTGACTAGTGGAACTATCCACCCGGTCGTGTTAGGTCAGCCCATACGAACACTTTAGAGCAACATCCGGGCCAAACCCACAGTAAGATCCCCTCCCTGTAGACCCGACGCGTCCGTTTCCCCCCTCCAGGTGCCGGCGGCGGCGCCGTCCGTGTGAGGGGGCACACCCCGGAGACGCGTGCCGCCTCTTCGGACATGCCAGCACACCATCCCGCATGTATGAGGGCCCGGTGCGACTCTCGGGTGGCATTGCTACCCCCCCCCCCCCCCACGGCCCCCGTCCCGCCTAACCCTGTAGCGTTTGACCACGGGATCTAGCCCTTTGACTTTGCACGGACGGGTCTTGACCAGTGGAACTATCGACCCGGTCGTGTTAGGTCAGCCTGTACGAACACTTTAGAGCAACATCCGGGCCAAACCCACAGTAAGATCCCCTCCGTGTAGACCCGACGCGTCCGTTTCCCCCCTCCAAGTGCCGGCGTCGGCGCCGTCTGTGTGAGGGGGCACACCCCGGAGACGCGTGCCGCCTCTTCGGACATGCCAGCACACCACCCCGCATGTATGAGGGCCCGGTGCGACGCTCGGGTGGCATTGCTACCCCCCCCCCACGGCCCCCGTCCCGCCTAACCCTGTAGCGTTTGACCACGGGATCTAGCCCTTTGACTTTGCACGGACGGGTTTTGACAAGTGGAACTATCCACCCGGTCGTGTTAGGTCAGCCTATACGAACACTTTAGAGCAACATCCGGGCCAAACCCACAGTAAGATCCCCTCCGTGTAGACCCGACGCGTCCGTTTCCCCCCTCCAGGTGCCGGCGGCGGCGCCGTCCGTGTGAGGGGGCACACCCCGGAGACGCGTGCCGCCTCTTCGGACATGCCAGCACACCATCCCGCATGTTTGAGGTCCCGGTGCGACGCTCGGGTGGCATTGCTACCCCCCCCACGGCCCCCGTCCCGCCTAACCCTGTAGCGTTTGACCACGGGATCTAGCCCTTTGACTTTGCACGGACGGGTCTTGACCAGTGGAACTATCGACCCGGTCGTGTTAGGTCAGCCTATACGAACACTTTAGAGCAACATCCGGGCCAAACCCACAGTAAGATCCCCTCCGTGTAGACCCGACGCGTCCGTTTCCCCCCTCCAAGTGCCGGCGTCGGCGCCGTCTGTGTGAGGGGGCACACCCCAGAGACGCGTGCCGCCTCTTCGGACATGCCAGCACACCACCCCGCATGTATGAGGGCCCGGTGCGACGCTCTGGTGGCATTGCTACCCCCCCCCCCCCCCCCAACGGCCCCCGTCCCGCCTAACCCTGTAGCGTTTGACCACGGGATCTAGCCGTTTGACTTTGCACGGACGGGTTTTGACTAGTGGAACTATCCACCCGGTCGTGTTAGGTCAGCCCATACGAACACTTTAGAGCAACATCCGGGCCAAACCCATAGTAAGATCCCCTCCCTGTAGACCCGACGCGTCCGTTTCCCCCCTTCAGGTGCCGGCGGCGGCGCCGTCCGTGTGAGGGGGCACACCCCGGAGACGCGTGCCGCCTCTTCGGACATGCCAGCACACCATCCCGCATGTATGAGGGCCCGGTGCGACGCTCGGGTGGCATTGATACCCCCCCCCACGGCCCCCTTCCCGCCTAACCCTGTAGCGTTTGACCACGGGATCTAGCCCTTTGACTTTGCACGGACGGGTTTTGACCAGTGGAACTATCCACCCGGTCGTGTTAGGTCAGCCCATACAAACACTTTAGAGCAACATCCGAGCCAAACCCATAGTAAGATCCCCTCCCTGTAGACCCGACGCGTCCGTTTCCCCCCTTCAGGTGCCGGCGGCGGCGCCGTCCGTGTGAGGGGGCACACCCTGGAGACGCGTGCCGCCTCTTCGGACATGCCAGCACACCACCCCGCATGTATGAGGGCCCGGTGCGATGCTCGGGTGGCATTGCTACCCCCCCCCCCCCCACGGCCCCCGTCCCGCCTAACCCTGTAGCGTTTGACCACGGGATCTAGCCCTTTGACTTTGCACGGATGGGTTTTGACTAGTGGAACTATCCACCCGGTCGTGTTAGGTCAGCCCATACGAACACTTTAGAGCAACATCCGGGCCAAACCCACAGTAAGATCCCCTCCCTGTAGACCCGACGCGTCCGTTTCCCCCCTCCAGGTGCCGGCGGCGGCGCCGTCCGTGTGAGGGGGCACACCCCGGAGACGCGTGCCGCCTCTTCGGACATGCCAGCACACCATCCCGCATGTATGAGGGCCCGGTGCGACGCTCGGGTGGCATTGATACCCCCCCACGGCCCCCTTCCCGCCTAACCCTGTAGCGTTTGACCACGGGATCTAGCCCTTTGACTTTGCACGGACGGGTTTTGACCAGTGGAACTATCCACCCGGTCGTGTTAGGTCAGCCCATACAAACACTTTAGAGCAACATCCGAGCCAAACCCACAGTAAGATCCCCTCCCTGTAGACCCGACGCGTCCGTTTCCCCCCTTCAGGTGCCGGCGGCGGCGCCGTCCGTGTGAGGGGGCACACCCTGGAGACGCGTGCCGCCTCTTCGGACATGCCAGCACACCATCCCGCATGTATGAGGGCCCGGTGCGACGCTCGGGTGGCATTGATACCCCCCCCCCCCCACGGCCCCCTTCCCGCCTAACCCTGTAGCGTTTGACCACGGGATCTAGCCCTTTGACTTTGCACGGACGGGTTTTGACAAGTGGAACTATCCACCCGGTCGTGTTAGGTCAGCCTATACGAACACTTTAGAGCAACATCCGGGCCAAACCCACTGTAAGATCCCCTCCATGTAGACGCGACGCGTCCGTTTCCCCCCTCCAAGTGCCGGCGGCGGCGCCGTCCGTGTGAGGGGGCACACCCCGGAGACGCGTGCCGCCTCTTCGGACATGCCAGCACACCACCCCGCATGTATGGGGGCCCGGTGCGACGCTCGGGTGGCATTGCTACCCCCCCCCCCCACGGCCCCCGTCCCGCCTAACCCTGTAGCGTTTGACCACGGGATCTAGCCCTTTGACTTTGCACGGACGGGTTTTGACAAGTGGAACTATCCACCCGGTCGTGTTAGGTCAGCCCATACGAACACTTTAGAGCAACATCCGGGCCAAACCCATAGTAAGATCCCCTCCCTGTAGACCCGACGCGTCCGTTTCCCCCCTTCAGGTGCCGGCGGCGGCGCCGTCCGTGTGAGGGGGCACACCCCGGAGACGCGTGCCGCCTCTTCGGACATGCCAGCACACCATCCCGCATGTATGAGGGCCCGGTGCGACGCTCGGGTGGCATTGATACCCCCCCCCACGGCCCCCTTCCCGCCTAACCCTGTAGCGTTTGACCACGGGATCTAGCCCTTTGACTTTGCACGGACGGGTTTTGACCAGTGGAACTATCCACCCGGTCGTGTTAGGTCAGCCCATACAAACACTTTAGAGCAACATCCGAGCCAAACCCACAGTAAGATCCCCTCCCTGTAGACCCGACGCGTCCGTTTCCCCCCTTCAGGTGCCGGCGGCGGCGCCGTCCGTGTGAGGGGGCACACCCTGGAGACGCGTGCCGCCTCTTCGGACATGCCAGCACACCACCCCGCATGTATGAGGGCCCGGTGCGATGCTCGGGTGGCATTGCTACCCCCCCCCCCCCACGGCCCCCGTCCCGCCTAACCCTGTAGCGTTTGACCACGGGATCTAGCCCTTTGACTTTGCACGGATGGGTTTTGACTAGTGGAACTATCCACCCGGTCGTGTTAGGTCAGCCCATACGAACACTTTAGAGCAACATCCGGGCCAAACCCACAGTAAGATCCCCTCCCTGTAGACCCGACGCGTCCGTTTCCCCCCTCCAGGTGCCGGCGGCGGCGCCGTCCGTGTGAGGGGGCACACCCCGGAGACGCGTGCCGCCTCTTCGGACATGCCAGCACACCATCCCGCATGTATGAGGGCCCGGTGCGACGCTCGGGTGGCATTGATACCCCCCCACGGCCCCCTTCCCGCCTAACCCTGTAGCGTTTGACCACGGGATCTAGCCCTTTGACTTTGCACGGACGGGTTTTGACCAGTGGAACTATCCACCCGGTCGTGTTAGGTCAGCCCATACAAACACTTTAGAGCAACATCCGAGCCAAACCCACAGTAAGATCCCCTCCCTGTAGACCCGACGCGTCCGTTTCCCCCCTTCAGGTGCCGGCGGCGGCGCCGTCCGTGTGAGGGGGCACACCCTGGAGACGCGTGCCGCCTCTTCGGACATGCCAGCACACCACCCCGCATGTATGAGGGCCCGGTGCGATGCTCGGGTGGCATTGCTACCCCCCCCCCCCCACGGCCCCCGTCCCGCCTAACCCTGTAGCGTTTGACCACGGGATCTAGCCCTTTGACTTTGCACGGATGGGTTTTGACTAGTGGAACTATCCACCCGGTCGTGTTAGGTCAGCCCATACGAACACTTTAGAGCAACATCCGGGCCAAACCCACAGTAAGATCCCCTCCCTGTAGACCCGACGCGTCCGTTTCCCCCCTCCAGGTGCCGGCGGCGGCGCCGTCCGTGTGAGGGGGCACACCCCGGAGACGCGTGCCGCCTCTTCGGACATGCCAGCACACCATCCCGCATGTATGAGGGCCCGGTGCGACGCTCGGGTGGCATTGCTACCCCCCCCCCACGGCCCCCGTCCCGCCTAACCCTATAGCGTTTGACCACGGGATCTAGCCCTTTGACTTTGCACGGACGGGTCTTGACCAGTGGAACTATCGACCCGGTCGTGTTAGGTCAGCCTATACGAACACTTTAGAGCAACATCCGGGCCAAACCCACAGTAAGATCCCCTCCGTGTAGACCCGACGCGTCCGTTTCCCCCCTCCAAGTGCCGGCGTTGGCGCCGTCTGTGTGAGGGGGCACACCCCAGAGACGCGTGCCGCCTCTTCGGACATGCCAGCACACCACCCCGCATGTATGAGGGCCCGGTGCGACGCTCGGGTGGCATTGCTACCCCCCCCCCCCCCAACGGCCCCCGTCCCGCCTAACCCCGTAGCGTTTGACCACGGGATCTAGCCGTTTGACTTTGCACGGACGGGTTTTGACTAGTGGAACTATCCACCCGGTCGTGTTAGGTCAGCCCATACGAACACTTTAGAGCAACATCCGGGCCAAACCCACAGTAAGATCCCCTCCCTGTAGACCCGACGCGTCCGTTTCCCCCCTCCAGGTGCCGGCGGCGGCGCCGTCCGTGTGAGGGGGCACACCCCGGAGACGCGTGCCGCCTCTTCGGACATGCCAGCACACCATCCCGCATGTATGAGGGCCCGGTGCGACTCTCGGGTGGCATTGCTACCCCCCCCCCCACGGCCCCCGTCCCGCCTAACCCTGTAGCGTTTGACCACGGGATCTAGCCCTTTGACTTTGCACGGACGGGTCTTGACCAGTGGAACTATCGACCCGGTCGTGTTAGGTCAGCCTGTACGAACACTTTAGAGCAACATCCGGGCCAAACCCACAGTAAGATCCCCTCCGTGTAGACCCGACGCGTCCGTTTCCCCCCTCCAAGTGCCGGCGTCGGCGCCGTCTGTGTGAGGGGGCACACCCCGGAGACGCGTGCCGCCTCTTCGGACATGCCAGCACACCACCCCGCATGTATGAGGGCCCGGTGCGACGCTCGGGTGGCATTGCTACCCCCCCCCCCACGGCCCCCGTCCCGCCTAACCCTGTAGCGTTTGACCACGGGATCTAGCCCTTTGACTTTGCACGGACGGGTTTTGACAAGTGGAACTATCCACCCGGTCGTGTTAGGTCAGCCTATACGAACACTTTAGAGCAACATCCGGGCCAAACCCACAGTAAGATCCCCTCCGTGTAGACCCGACGCGTCCGTTTCCCCCCTCCAGGTGCCGGCGGCGGCGCCGTCCGTGTGAGGGGGCACACCCCGGAGACGCGTGCCGCCTCTTCGGACATGCCAGCACACCATCCCGCATGTTTGAGGTCCCGGTGCGACGCTCGGGTGGCATTGCTACCCCCCCCCCACGGCCCCCGTCCCGCCTAACCCTGTAGCGTTTGACCACGGGATCTAGCCCTTTGACTTTGCACGGACGGGTCTTGACCAGTGGAACTATCGACCCGGTCGTGTTAGGTCAGCCTATACGAACACTTTAGAGCAACATCCGGGCCAAACCCACAGTAAGATCCCCTCCGTGTAGACCCGACGCGTCCGTTTCCCCCCTCCAAGTGCCGGCGTCGGCGCCGTCTGTGTGAGGGGGCACACCCCAGAGACGCGTGCCGCCTCTTCGGACATGCCAGCACACCACCCCGCATGTATGAGGGCCCGGTGCGACGCTCGGGTGGCATTGCTACCCCCCCCCAACGGCCCCCGTCCCGCCTAACCCTGTAGCGTTTGACCACGGGATCTAGCCGTTTGACTTTGCACGGACGGGTTTTGACTAGTGGAACTATCCACCCGGTCGTGTTAGGTCAGCCCATACGAACACTTTAGAGCAACATCCGGGCCAAACCCACAGTAAGATCCCCTCCCTGTAGACCCGACGCGTCCGTTTCCCCCCTCCAGGTGCCGGCGGCGGCGCCGTCCGTGTGAGGGGGCACACCCCGGAGACGCGTGCCGCCTCTTCGGACAAGCCAGCACACCATCCCGCATGTATGAGGTCCCGGTGCGACGCTCGGGTGGCATTGCTACCCCCCCCCCCCCCCACGGCCCCCGTCCCGCCAAACCCTGTAGCGTTTGACCACGGGATCTAGCCGTTTGACTTTGCACGGACGGGTTTTGACTAGTGGAACTATCCACCCGGTCGTGTTAGGTCAGCCTATACGAACACTTTAGAGCAACATCTGGGCCAAACCCACTGTAAGATCCCCTCCCTGTAGACCCGACGCGTCCGTTTCCCCCCTCCAGGTGCCGGCGGCGGCGCCGTCCGTGTGAGGGGGCACACCCCGGAGATGCGTGCCGCCTCTTCGGACATGCCAGCACACCATCCCGCATGTATGAGGGCCCGGTGCGACTCTCGGGTGGCATTGCTACCCCCCCCCCCCACGGCCCCCGTCCCGCCTAACCCTGTAGCGTTTGACCACGGGATCTAGCCCTTTGACTTTGCACGGACGGGTCTTGACCAGTGGAACTATCGACCCGGTCGTGTTAGGTCAGCCTGTACGAACACTTTAGAGCAACATCCGGGCCAAACCCACAGTAAGATCCCCTCCGTGTAGACCCGACGCGTCCGTTTCCCCCCTCCACGTGCCGGCGTCGGCGCCGTCTGTGTGAGGGGGCACACCCCGGAGACGCGTGCCGCCTCTTCGGACATGCCAGCACACCACCCCGCATGTATGAGGGCCCGGTGCGACGCTCGGGTGGCATTGCTACCCCCGAACGGCCCCCGTCCCACCTAACCCTGTAGCGTTTGACCACGGGATCTAGCCCTTTGACTTTGCACGGACGGGTTTTGACCAGTGGAACTATCCACCCGGTCGTGTTAGGTCAGCCCATACAAACACTTTAGAGCAACATCCGGGCCAAACCCACAGTAAGATCCCCTCCCTGTAGACCCGACGCGTCCGTTTCCCCCCTCCAGGTGCCGGCGGCGGCGCCGTCCGTGTAAGGGGGCACACCCCGGAGACGCGTGCCGCCTCTTCGGACATGCCAGCACACCATCCCGCATGTATGAGGGCCCGGTGCGACGCTCGGGTGGCATTGCTACCCCCCCCCACGGCCCCCGTCCCGCCTAACCCTGTAGCGTTTGACCACGGGATCTAGCCCTTTGACTTTGCACGGACGGGTTTTGACAAGTGGAACTATCCACCCGGTCGTGTTAGGTCAGCCTATACGAACACTTTAGAGCAACATCCGGGCCAAACCCACAGTAAGATCCCCTCCGTGTAGACCCGACGCGTCCGTTTCCCCCCTCCAGGTGCCGGCGGCGGCGCCGTCCGTGTGAGGGGGCACACCCCGGAGACGCGTGCCGCCTCTTCGGACATGCCAGCACACCATCCCGCATGTTTGAGGTCCCGGTGCGACGCTCGGGTGGCATTGCTACCCCCCCCACGGCCCCCGTCCCGCCTAACCCTGTAGCGTTTGACCACGGGATCTAGCCCTTTGACTTTGCACGGACGGGTCTTGACCAGTGGAACTATCGACCCGGTCGTGTTAGGTCAGCCTATACGAACACTTTAGAGCAACATCCGGGCCAAACCCACAGTAAGATCCCCTCCGTGTAGACCCGACGCGTCCGTTTCCCCCCTCCAAGTGCCGGCGTCGGCGCCGTCTGTGTGAGGGGGCACACCCCAGAGACGCGTGCCGCCTCTTCGGACATGCCAGCACACCACCCCGCATGTATGAGGGCCCGGTGCGACGCTCTGGTGGCATTGCTACCCCCCCCCCCCCCAACGGCCCCCGTCCCGCCTAACCCTGTAGCGTTTGACCACGGGATCTAGCCGTTTGACTTTGCACGGACGGGTTTTGACTAGTGGAACTATCCACCCGGTCGTGTTAGGTCAGCCCATACGAACACTTTAGAGCAACATCCGGGCCAAACCCATAGTAAGATCCCCTCCCTGTAGACCCGACGCGTCCGTTTCCCCCCTTCAGGTGCCGGCGGCGGCGCCGTCCGTGTGAGGGGGCACACCCCGGAGACGCGTGCCGCCTCTTCGGACATGCCAGCACACCATCCCGCATGTATGAGGGCCCGGTGCGACGCTCGGGTGGCATTGATACCCCCCCCCCACGGCCCCCTTCCCGCCTAACCCTGTAGCGTTTGACCACGGGATCTAGCCCTTTGACTTTGCACGGACGGGTTTTGACCAGTGGAACTATCCACCCGGTCGTGTTAGGTCAGCCCATACAAACACTTTAGAGCAACATCCGAGCCAAACCCATAGTAAGATCCCCTCCCTGTAGACCCGACGCGTCCGTTTCCCCCCTTCAGGTGCCGGCGGCGGCGCCGTCCGTGTGAGGGGGCACACCCTGGAGACGCGTGCCGCCTCTTCGGACATGCCAGCACACCACCCCGCATGTATGAGGGCCCGGTGCGATGCTCGGGTGGCATTGCTACCCCCCCCCCCCACGGCCCCCGTCCCGCCTAACCCTGTAGCGTTTGACCATGGGATCTAGCCCTTTGACTTTGCACGGATGGGTTTTGACTAGTGGAACTATCCACCCGGTCGTGTTAGGTCAGCCCATACGAACACTTTAGAGCAACATCCGGGCCAAACCCACAGTAAGATCCCCTCCCTGTAGACCCGACGCGTCCGTTTCCCCCCTCCAGGTGCCGGCGGCGGCGCCGTCCGTGTGAGGGGGCACACCCCGGAGACGCGTGCCGCCTCTTCGGACATGCCAGCACACCATCCCGCATGTATGAGGGCCCGGTGCGACGCTCGGGAGGCATTGATACCCCCCCACGGCCCCCTTCCCGCCTAACCCTGTAGCGTTTGACCACGGGATCTAGCCCTTTGACTTTGCACGGACGGGTTTTGACCAGTGGAACTATCCACCCGGTCGTGTTAGGTCAGCCCATACAAACACTTTAGAGCAACATCCGAGCCAAACCCACAGTAAGATCCCCTCCCTGTAGACCCGACGCGTCCGTTTCCCCCCTTCAGGTGCCGGCGGCGGCGCCGTCCGTGTGAGGGGGCACACCCTGGAGACGCGTGCCGCCTCTTCGGACATGCCAGCACACCATCCCGCATGTATGAGGGCCCGGTGCGACGCTCGGGTGGCATTGATACCCCCCCCCCACGGCCCCCTTCCCGCCTAACCCTGTAGCGTTTGACCACGGGATCTAGCCCTTTGACTTTGCACGGACGGGTTTTGACAAGTGGAACTATCCACCCGGTCGTGTTAGGTCAGCCTATACGAACACTTTAGAGCAACATCCGGGCCAAACCCACTGTAAGATCCCCTCCATGTAGACGCGACGCGTCCGTTTCCCCCCTCCAAGTGCCGGCGGCGGCGCCGTCCGTGTGAGGGGGCACACCCCGGAGACGCGTGCCGCCTCTTCGGACATGCCAGCACACCACCCCGCATGTATGGGGGCCCGGTGCGACGCTCGGGTGGCATTGCTACCCCCCCCCCCCACGGCCCCCGTCCCGCCTAACCCTGTAGCGTTTGACCACGGGATCTAGCCCTTTGACTTTGCACGGACGGGTTTTGACAAGTGGAACTATCCACCCGGTCGTGTTAGGTCAGCCCATACGAACACTTTAGAGCAACATCCGGGCCAAACCCATAGTAAGATCCCCTCCCTGTAGACCCGACGCGTCCGTTTCCCCCCTTCAGGTGCCGGCGGCGGCGCCGTCCGTGTGAGGGGGCACACCCCGGAGACGCGTGCCGCCTCTTCGGACATGCCAGCACACCATCCCGCATGTATGAGGGCCCGGTGCGACGCTCGGGTGGCATTGATACCCCCCCCCCCCCACGGCCCCCTTCCCGCCTAACCCTGTAGCGTTTGACCACGGGATCTAGCCCTTTGACTTTGCACGGACGGGTTTTGACCAGTGGAACTATCCACCCGGTCGTGTTAGGTCAGCCCATACAAACACTTTAGAGCAACATCCGAGCCAAACCCACAGTAAGATCCCCTCCCTGTAGACCCGACGCGTCCGTTTCCCCCCTTCAGGTGCCGGCGGCGGCGCCGTCCGTGTGAGGGGGCACACCCTGGAGACGCGTGCCGCCTCTTCGGACATGCCAGCACACCACCCCGCATGTATGAGGGCCCGGTGCGATGCTCGGGTGGCATTGCTACCCCCCCCCCCCACGGCCCCCGTCCCGCCTAACCCTGTAGCGTTTGACCACGGGATCTAGCCCTTTGACTTTGCACGGATGGGTTTTGACTAGTGGAACTATCCACCCGGTCGTGTTAGGTCAGCCCATACGAACACTTTAGAGCAACATCCGGGCCAAACCCACAGTAAGATCCCCTCCCTGTAGACCCGACGCGTCCGTTTCCCCCCTCCAGGTGCCGGCGGCGGCGCCGTCCGTGTGAGGGGGCACACCCCGGAGACGCGTGCCGCCTCTTCGGACATGCCAGCACACCATCCCGCATGTATGAGGGCCCGGTGCGACGCTCGGGTGGCATTGATACCCCCCCACGGCCCCCTTCCCGCCTAACCCTGTAGCGTTTGACCACGGGATCTAGCCCTTTGACTTTGCACGGACGGGTTTTGACCAGTGGAACTATCCACCCGGTCGTGTTAGGTCAGCCCATACAAACACTTTAGAGCAACATCCGAGCCAAACCCACAGTAAGATCCCCTCCCTGTAGACCCGACGCGTCCGTTTCCCCTCTTCAGGTGCCGGCGGCGGCGCCGTCCGTGTGAGGGGGCACACCCTGGAGACGCGTGCCGCCTCTTCGGACATGCCAGCACACCACCCCGCATGTATGAGGGCCCGGTGCGATGCTCGGGTGGCATTGCTACCCCCCCCCCCACGGCCCCCGTCCCGCCTAACCCTGTAGCGTTTGACCACGGGATCTAGCCCTTTGACTTTGCACGGATGGGTTTTGACTAGTGGAACTATCCACCCGGTCGTGTTAGGTCAGCCCATACGAACACTTTAGAGCAACATCCGGGCCAAACCCACAGTAAGATCCCCTCCCTGTAGACCCGACGCGTCCGTTTCCCCCCTCCAGGTGCCGGCGGCGGCGCCGTCCGTGTGAGGGGGCACACCCCGGAGACGCGTGCCGCCTCTTCGGACATGCCAGCACACCATCCCGCATGTATGAGGGCCCGGTGCGACGCTCGGGTGGCATTGCTACCCCCCCCCACGGCCCCCGTCCCGCCTAACCCTGTAGCGTTTGACCACGGGATCTAGCCCTTTGACTTTGCACGGACGGGTCTTGACCAGTGGAACTATCGACCCGGTCGTGTTAGGTCAGCCTATACGAACACTTTAGAGCAACATCCGGGCCAAACCCACAGTAAGATCCCCTCCGTGTAGACCCGACGCGTCCGTTTCCCCCCTCCAAGTGCCGGCGTTGGCGCCGTCTGTGTGAGGGGGCACACCCCAGAGACGCGTGCCGCCTCTTCGGACATGCCAGCACACCACCCCGCATGTATGAGGGCCCGGTGCGACGCTCGGGTGGCATTGCTACCCCCCCCCCCCCCCAACGGCCCCCGTCCCGCCTAACCCTGTAGCGTTTGACCACGGGATCTAGCCGTTTGACTTTGCACGGACGGGTTTTGACTAGTGGAACTATCCACCCGGTCGTGTTAGGTCAGCCCATACGAACACTTTAGAGCAACATCCGGGCCAAACCCACAGTAAGATCCCCTCCCTGTAGACCCGACGCGTCCGTTTCCCCCCTCCAGGTGCCGGCGGCGGCGCCGTCCGTGTGAGGGGGCACACCCCGGAGACGCGTGCCGCCTCTTCGGACATGCCAGCACACCATCCCGCATGTATGAGGGCCCGGTGCGACTCTCGGGTGGCATTGCTACCCCCCCCCACGGCCCCCGTCCCGCCTAACCCTGTAGCGTTTGACCACGGGATCTAGCCCTTTGACTTTGCACGGACGGGTCTTGACCAGTGGAACTATCGACCCGGTCGTGTTAGGTCAGCCTGTACGAACACTTTAGAGCAACATCCGGGCCAAACCCACAGTAAGATCCCCTCCGTGTAGACCCGACGCGTCCGTTTCCCCCCTCCAAGTGCCGGCGTCGGCGCCGTCTGTGTGAGGGGGCACACCCCGGAGACGCGTGCCGCCTCTTCGGACATGCCAGCACACCACCCCGCATGTATGAGGGCCCGGTGCGACGCTCGGGTGGCATTGCTACCCCCCCCCCCCACGGCCCCCGTCCCGCCTAACCCTGTAGCGTTTGACCACGGGATCTAGCCCTTTGACTTTGCACGGACGGGTTTTGACAAGTGGAACTATCCACCCGGTCGTGTTAGGTCAGCCTATACGAACACTTTAGAGCAACATCCGGGCCAAACCCACAGTAAGATCCCCTCCGTGTAGACCCGACGCGTCCGTTTCCCCCCTCCAGGTGCCGGCGGCGGCGCCGTCCGTGTGAGGGGGCACACCCCGGAGACGCGTGCCGCCTCTTCGGACATGCCAGCACACCATCCCGCATGTTTGAGGTCCCGGTGCGACGCTCGGGTGGCATTGCTACCCCCCCCCCCCACGGCCCCCGTCCCGCCTAACCCTGTAGCGTTTGACCACGGGATCTAGCCCTTTGACTTTGCACGGACGGGTCTTGACCAGTGGAACTATCGACCCGGTCGTGTTAGGTCAGCCTATACGAACACTTTAGAGCAACATCCGGGCCAAACCCACAGTAAGATCCCCTCCGTGTAGACCCGACGCGTCCGTTTCCCCCCTCCAAGTGCCGGCGTCGGCGCCGTCTGTGTGAGGGGGCACACCCCAGAGACGCGTGCCGCCTCTTCGGACATGCCAGCACACCACCCCGCATGTATGAGGGCCCGGTGCGACGCTCGGGTGGCATTGCTACCCCCCCCCCCCCAACGGCCCCCGTCCCGCCTAACCCTGTAGCGTTTGACCACGGGATCTAGCCGTTTGACTTTGCACGGACGGGTTTTGACTAGTGGAACTATCCACCCGGTCGTGTTAGGTCAGCCCATACGAACACTTTAGAGCAACATCCGGGCCAAACCCACAGTAAGATCCCCTCCCTGTAGACCCGACGCGTCCGTTTCCCCCCTCCAGGTGCCGGCGGCGGCGCCGTCCGTGTGAGGGGGCACACCCCGGAGACGCGTGCCGCCTCTTCGGACAAGCCAGCACACCATCCCGCATGTATGAGGTCCCGGTGCGACGCTCGGGTGGCATTGCTACCCCCCCCCCCCCACGGCCCCCGTCCCGCCAAACCCTGTAGCGTTTGACCACGGGATCTAGCCGTTTGACTTTGCACGGACGGGTTTTGACTAGTGGAACTATCCACCCGGTCGTGTTAGGTCAGCCTATACGAACACTTTAGAGCAACATCCGGGCCAAACCCACTGTAAGATCCCCTCCCTGTAGACCCGACGCGTCCGTTTCCCCCCTCCAGGTGCCGGCGGCGGCGCCGTCCGTGTGAGGGGGCACACCCCGGAGACGCGTGCCGCCTCTTCGGACATGCCAGCACACCATCCCGCATGTATGAGGGCCCGGTGCGACTCTCGGGTGGCATTGCTACCCCCCCCCCCCACGGCCCCCGTCCCGCCTAACCCTGTAGCGTTTGACCACGGGATCTAGCCCTTTGACTTTGCACGGACGGGTCTTGACCAGTGGAACTATCGACCCGGTCGTGTTAGGTCAGCCTGTACGAACACTTTAGAGCAACATCCGGGCCAAACCCACAGTAAGATCCCCTCCGTGTAGACCCGACGCGTCCGTTTCCCCCCTCCACGTGCCGGCGTCGGCGCCGTCTGTGTGAGGGGGCACACCCCGGAGACGCGTGCCGCCTCTTCGGACATGCCAGCACACCACCCCGCATGTATGAGGGCCCGGTGCGACGCTCGGGTGGCATTGCTACCCCCGAACGGCCCCCGTCCCACCTAACCCTGTAGCGTTTGACCACGGGATCTAGCCCTTTGACTTTGCACGGACGGGTTTTGACCAGTGGAACTATCCACCCGGTCGTGTTAGGTCAGCCCATACAAACACTTTAGAGCAACATCCGGGCCAAACCCACAGTAAGATCCCCTCCCTGTAGACCCGACGCGTCCGTTTCCCCCCTCCAGGTGCCGGCGGCGGCGCCGTCCGTGTAAGGGGGCACACCCCGGAGACGCGTGCCGCCTCTTCGGACATGCCAGCACACCATCCCGCATGTATGAGGTCCCGGTGCGACGCTCGGGTGGCATTGCTACCCCACCCCCCCCCCCCCCACGGCCCCCGTCCCGCCAAACCCTGTAGCGTTTGACCACGGGATCTAGCCCTTTGACTTTGCACGAACGGGTTTTGACCAGTGGAACTATCGACCCAGTCGTGTTAGGTCAGCCTATACGAACACTTTAGAGCAACATCCGGGCCAAACCCACTGTAAGATCCCCTCCATGTAGACGCGACGCGTCCGTTTCCCCCCTCCAAGTGCCGGCGGCGGCGCCGTCCGTGTGAGGGGGCACACCCCGGAGACGCGTGCCGCCTCTTCGGACATGCCAGCACACCACCCCGCATGTATGGGGGCCCGGTGCGACGCTCGGGTGGCATTGCTACCCCCCCCCCCCCACGGCCCCCGTCCCGCCTAACCCTGTAGCGTTTGACCACGGGATCTAGCCCTTTGACTTTGCACGGACGGGTTTTGACAAGTGGAACTATCCACCCGGTCGTGTTAGGTCAGCCCATACGAACACTTTAGAGCAACATCCGGGCCAAACCCATAGTAAGATCCCCTCCCTGTAGACCCGACGCGTCCGTTTCCCCCGTTCAGGTGCCGGCGGCGGCGCCGTCCGTGTGAGGGGGCACACCCCGGAGACGCGTGCCGCCTCTTCGGACATGCCAGCACACCATCCCGCATGTATGAGGGCCCGGTGCGACGCTCGGGTGGCATTGCTACCCCCCCCCCCCCACGGCCCCCTTCCCGCCTAACCCTGTAGCGTTTGACCACGGGATCTAGCCCTTTGACTTTGCACGGACGGGTTTTGACTAGTGGAACTATCCACCCGGTCGTGTTAGGTCAGCCCATACAAACACTTTAGAGCAACATCCGAGCCAAACCCACAGTAAGATCCCCTCCCTGTAGACCCGACGCGTCCGTTTCCCCCCTTCAGGTGCCGGCGGCGGCGCCGTCCGTGTGAGGGGGCACACCCCGGAGACGCGTGCCGCCTCTTCGGACATGCCAGCACACCACCCCGCATGTATGAGGGCCCGGTGCGACGCTCGGGTGGCATTGCTACCCCCCCCCCCCCCCCACGGCCCCCGTCCCGCCTAACCCTGTAGCGTTTGACCACGGGATCTAGCCCTTTGACTTTGCACGGACGGGTCTTGACCAGTGGAACTATCGACCCGGTCGTGTTAGGTCAGCCTATACGAACACTTTAGAGCAACATCCGGGCCAAACCCACAGTAAGATCCCCTCCGTGTAGACCCGACGCGTCCGTTTCCCCCCTCCAAGTGCCGGCGTCGGCGCCGTCTGTGTGAGGGGGCACACCCCAGAGACGCGTGCCGCCTCTTCGGACATGCCAGCACACCACCCCGCATGTATGAGGGCCCGGTGCGACGCTCGGGTGGCATTGCTACCCCCCCCCCCCCAACGGCCCCCGTCCCGCCTAACCCTGTAGCGTTTGACCACGGGATCTAGCCGTTTGACTTTGCACGGACGGGTTTTGACTAGTGGAACTATCCACCCGGTCGTGTTAGGTCAGCCCATACGAACACTTTAGAGCAACATCCGGGGCAAACCCACAGTAAGATCCCCTCCCTGTAGACCCGACGCGTCCGTTTCCCCCCTCCAGGTGCCGGCGGCGGCGCCGTCCGTGTGAGGGGGCACACCCCGGAGACGCGTGCCGCCTCTTCGGACATGCCAGCACACCATCCCGCATGTATGAGGGCCCGGTGCGACTCTCGGGTGGCATTGCTACCCCCCCCCCCCACGGCCCCCGTCCCGCCTAACCCTGTAGCGTTTGACCACGGGATCTAGCCCTTTGACTTTGCACGGACGGGTCTTGACCAGTGGAACTATCGACCCGGTCGTGTTAGGTCAGCCTGTACGAACACTTTAGAGCAACATCCGGGCCAAACCCACAGTAAGATCCCCTCCGTGTAGACCCGACGCGTCCGTTTCCCCCCTCCAAGTGCCGGCGTCGGCGCCGTCTGTGTGAGGGGGCACACCCCGGAGACGCGTGCCGCCTCTTCGGACATGCCAGCACACCACCCCGCATGTATGAGGGCCCGGTGCGACGCTCGGGTGGCATTGCTACCCCCCCCCCCACGGCCCCCGTCCCGCCTAACCCTGTAGCGTTTGACCACGGGATCTAGCCCTTTGACTTTGCACGGACGGGTTTTGACCAGTGGAACTATCGACCCGGTCGTGTTAGGTCAGCCTATACGAACACTTTAGAGCAACATCCGGGCCAAACCCACAGTAAGATCCCCTCCGTGTAGACCCGACGCGTCCGTTTCCCCCCTCCAGGTGCCGGCGACGGCGCCGTCCGTGTAAGGGGGCACACCCCGGAGACGCGTGCCGCCTCTTCGGACATGCCAGCACACCACCCCGCATGTATGAGGGCCCGGTGCGACGCTCGGGTGGCATTGATACCCCCCCACGGCCCCCTTCCCGCCTAACCCTGTAGCGTTTGACCACGGGATCTAGCCCTTTGACTTTGCACGGACGGGTTTTGACCAGTGGAACTATCCACCCGGTCGTGTTAGGTCAGCCCATACGAACACTTTAGAGCAACATCCGGGCCAAACCCACAGTAAGATCCCCTCCCTGTAGACCCGACGCGTCCGTTTCCCCCCTCCAGGTGCCGGCGGCGGCGCCGTCCGTGTAAGGGGGCACACCCCGGAGACGCGTGCCACCTCTTCGGACAAGCCAGCACACCATCCCGCATGTATGAGGTCCCGGTGCGACGCTCGGGTGGCATTGCTACCCCCCCCCCCCCCACGGCCCCCGTCCCGCCAAACCCTGTAGCGTTTGACCACGGGATCTAGCCCTTTGACTTTGCACGGACGGGTTTTGACCAGTGGAACTATCGACCCGGTCGTGTTAGGTCAGCCTATACGAACACTTTAGAGCAACATCCGGGCCAAACCCACTGTAAGATCCCCTCCATGTAGACGCGACGCGTCCGTTTCCCCCCTCCAAGTGCCGGCGGCGGCGCCGTCCGTGTGAGGGGGCACACCCCGGAGACGCGTGCCGCCTCTTCGGACATGCCAGCACACCACCCCGCATGTATGGGGGCCCGGTGCGACGCTCGGGTGGCATTGCTACCCCCCCCCCCCCACGGCCCCCGTCCCGCCTAACCCTGTAGCGTTTGACCACGGGATCTAGCCCTTTGACTTCGCACGGACGGGTTTTGACAAGTGGAACTATCCACCCGGTCGTGTTAGGTCAGCCCATACGAACACTTTAGAGCAACATCCGGGCCAAACCCATAGTAAGATCCCCTCCCTGTAGACCCGACGCGTCCGTTTCCCCCCTTCAGGTGCCGGCGGCGGCGCCGTCCGTGTGAGGGGGCACACCCCGGAGACGCGTGCCGCCTCTTCGGACATGCCAGCACACCATCCCGCATGTATGAGGGCCCGGTGCGACGCTCGGGTGGCATTGATACCCCCCCCCACGGCCCCCTTCCCGCCTAACCCTGTAGCGTTTGACCACGGGATCTAGCCCTTTGACTTTGCACGGACGGGTTTTGACTAGTGGAACTATCCACCCGGTCGTGTTAGGTCAGCCCATACAAACACTTTAGAGCAACATCCGAGCCAAACCCACAGTAAGATCCCCTCCCTGTAGACCCGACGCGTCCGTTTCCCCCCTTCAGGTGCCGGCGGCGGCGCCGTCCGTGTGAGGGGGCACACCCCGGAGACGCGTGCCGCCTCTTCGGACATGCCTGCACACCACCCCGCATGTATGAGGGCCCGGTGCGACGCTCGGGTGGCATTGCTACCCCCCCCCCCCACGGCCCCCGTCCCGCCTAACCTTGTAGCGTTTGACCACGAGATCTAGCCCTTTGACTTTGCACGGACGCGTTTTGACCAGTGGAACTATCCACCCGGTCGTGTTAGGTCAGCCCATACGAACACTTTAGAGCAACATCCGGGCCAAACCCACAGTAAGATCCCCTCCCTGTAGACCCGACGCGTCCGTTTCCCCCCTCCAGGTGCCGGCGGCGGCGCCGTCCGTGTGAGGGGGCACACCCCGGAGACGCGTGCCGCCTCTTCAGACATGCCAGCACACCATCCCGCATGTATGAGGGCCCGGTCCGACGCTCGGGTGGCATTGCTACCCCCCTCCCCCCCCACGGCCCCCGTCCCGCCTAACCCTGTAGCGTTTGACCACGGGATCTAGCCCTTTGACTTTGCACGGACGGGTTTTGACCAGTGGAACTATCGACCTGGTCGTGTTAGGTCAGCCTATACGAACACTTTAGAGCAACATCCGGGCCAAACCCACAGTAAGATCCCCTCCGTGTAGACCCGACGCGTCCGTTTCCCCCCTCCAAGTGCCGGCGTCGGCGCCGTCTGTGTGAGGGGGCACACCCCAGAGACGCGTGCCGCCTCTTCGGACATGCCAGCACACCACCCCGCATGTATGAGGGCCCGGTGCGACGCTCGGGTGGCATTGCTACCCCCCCCCAACGGCCCCCGTCCCGCCTAACCCTGTAGCGTTTGACCACGGGATCTAGCCGTTTGACTTTGCACGGACGGGTTTTGACTAGTGGAACTATCCACCCGGTCGTGTTAGGTCAGCCCATACGAACACTTTAGAGCAACATCCGGGCCAAACCCACAGTAAGATCCCCTCCCTGTAGACCCGACGCGTCCGTTTCCCCCCTCCAGGTGCCGGCGGCGGCGCCGTCCGTGTGAGGGGGCACACCCCGGAGACGCGTGCCGCCTCTTCGGACATGCCAGCACACCATCCCGCATGTATGAGGGCCCGGTGCGACGCTCGGGTGGCATTGCTACCCCCCCCCCCCCACGGCCCCCGTCCCGCCTAACCCTGTAGCGTTTGACCACGGGATCTAGCCCTTTGACTTTGCACGGACGGGTCTTGACCAGTGGAACTATCGACCCGGTCGTGTTAGGTCAGCCTATACGAACACTTTAGAGCAACATCCGGGCCAAACCCACAGTAAGATCCCCTCCGTGTAGACCCGACGCGTCCGTTTCCCCCCTCCAAGTGCCGGCGTCGGCGCCGTCTGTGTGAGGGGGCACACCCCGGAGACGCGTGCCGCCTCTTCGGACATGCCAGCACACCACCCCGCATGTATGAGGGCCCGGTGCGACGCTCGGGTGGCATTGCTACCCCCCCCCCACGGCCCCCGTCCCGCCTAACCCTGTAGCGTTTGACCACGGGATCTAGCCCTTTGACTTTGCACGGACGGGTTTTGACCAGTGGAACTATCGACCCGGTCGTGTTAGGTCAGCCTATACGAACACTTTAGAGCAACATCCGGGCCAAACCCACAGTAAGATCCCCTCCGTGTAGACCCGACGCGTCCGTTTCCCCCCTCCAGGTGCCGGCGACGGCGCCGTCCGCGTAAGGGGGCACACCCCGGAGACGCGTGCCGCCTCTTCGGACATGCCAGCACACCACCCCGCATGTATGAGGGCCCGGTGCGACGCTCGGGTGGCATTGCTACCCCCGAACGGCCCCCGTCCCACCTAACCCTGTAGCGTTTGACCACGGGATCTAGCCCTTTGACTTTGCACGGACGGGTTTTGACCAGTGGAACTATCCACCCGGTCGTGTTAGGTCAGCCCATACGAACACTTTAGAGCAACATCCGGGCCAAACCCACAGTAAGATCCCCTCCCTGTAGACCCGACGCGTCCGTTTCCCCCCTCCAGGTGCCGGCGGCGGCGCCGTCCGTGTAAGGGGGCACACCCCGGAGACGCGTGCCGCCTCTTCGGACATGCCAGCACACCATCCCGCATGTATGAGGTCCCGGTGCGACGCTCGGGTGGCATTGCTACCCCCCCCCCACGGCCCCCATCCCGCCAAACCCTGTAGCGTTTGACCACGGGATCTAGCCCTTTGACTTTGCACGGACGGGTTTTGACCAGTGGAACTATCGACTCGGTCGTGTTAGGTCAGCCTATACGAACACTTTAGAGCAACATCCGGGCCAAACCCACTGTAAGATCCCCTCCATGTAGACGCGACGCGTCCGTTTCCCCCCTCCAAGTGCCGGCGGCGGCGTCGTCCGTGTGAGGGGGCACACCCCGGAGACGCGTGCCGCCTCTTCGGACATGCCAGCACACCACCCCGCATGTATGGGGGCCTGGTGCGACGCTCGGGTGGCATTGCTACCCCCCCCCCCCACGGCCCCCGTCCCGCCTAACCCTGTAGCGTTTGACCACGGGATCTAGCCCTTTGACTTTGCACGGACGGGTTTTGACAAGTGCAACTATCCACCCGGTCGTGTTAGGTCAGCCCATACGAACACTTTAGAGCAACATCCGGGCCAAACCCATAGTAAGATCCCCTCCCTGTAGACCCGACGCGTCCGTTTCCCCCCTTCAGGTGCCGGCGGCGGCGCCGTCCGTGTGAGGGGGCACACCCCGGAGACGCGTGCCGCCTCTTCGGACATGCCAGCACACCACACCGCATGTATGAGGGCCCGGTGCGACGCTCGGGTGGCATTGCTACCCCCCCCCCCCACGGCCCCCGTCCCGCCTAACCCTGTAGCGTTTGACCACGGGATCTAGCCCTTTGACTTTGCACGGACGGGTTTTGACCAGTGGAACTATCCACCCGGTCGTTTTAGGTCAGCCCATACGAACACTTTAGAGCAACATCCGGGCCAAACCCACAGTAAGATCCCCTCACTGTGGACCCGACGCGTCCGTTTCCCCCCTCCAGGTGCCGGCGGTGGCGCCGTCCTTGTGAGGGGGCACACCCCGGAGACGCGTGCCGCCTCTTCGGACATGCCAGCACACCATCCCGCATGTATGAGGGCCCGGTGCGACGCTCGGGTGGCATTGATACCCCCCCCCCCCACACGGCCCCCTTCCCGCCTAACCCTGTAGCGTTTGACCACGGGATCTAGCCCTTTGACTTTGCGCGGACGGGTTTTGACCAGTGGAACTATCCACCCGGTCGTGTTAGGTCCGCCCATACAAACACTTTAGAGCAACATCTGAGCCAAACCCACAGTAAGATCCCCTCCCTGTAGACCCGACGCGTCCGTTTCCCCCCTTCAGGTGCCGGCGGCGGCGCCGTCCGTGTGAGGGGGCACACCCCGGAGACGCGTGCCGCCTCTTCGGACATGCCAGCACACCACCCCGCATGTATGATGGCCCGGTGCGATGCTCGGGTGGCATTGCTACCCCCCCCCCCCCACGGCCCCCGTCCCGCCTAACCATGTAGCGTTTGACCACGGGATCTAGCCCTTTGACTTTGCACGGACGGGTTTTGACGAGTGGAACTATCCACCCGGTCGTGTTAGGTCAGCCCATACGAACACTTTAGAGCAACATCCGGGGCAAACCCACAGTAAGATCCCCTCCCTGTAGACCCGACGCGTCCGTTTCCCCCCTCCAGGTGCCGGCGGCGGCGCCGTCCGTGTGAGGGGGCACACCCCGGAGACGCGTGCCGCCTCTTCGGACATGCCAGCACACCATCCCGCATGTATGAGGGCCCGGTGCGACGCTCGGGTGCCATTGCTACCCCCCCCCCCCCCCACGGCCCCCGTCCCGCCTAACCCTGTAGCGTTTGACCACGGGATCTAGCCCTTTGACTTTGCACGGACGGGTCTTGACCAGTGGAACTATCGACCCGGTCGTGTTAGGTCAGCCTATACGAACACTTTAGAGCAACATCCGGGCCAAACCCACAGTAAGATCCCCTCCGTGTAGACCCGACGCGTCCGTTTCCCCCCTCCAAGTGCCGGCGTCAGCGCCGTCGGTGTGAGGGGGCACACCACGGAGACGCGTGCCGCCTCTTCGGACATGCCAGCACACCACCCCGCATGTATGAGGGCCCGGTGCGACGCTCGGGTGGCATTGCTACCCCCCCCCCCACGGCCCCCGTCCCGCCTAACCCTGTAGCGTTTGACCACGGGATCTAGCCCTTTGACTTTGCACGGACGGGTTTTGACCAGTGGAACTATCGACCCGGTCGTGTTAGGTCAGCCTATACGAACACTTTAGAGCAACATCCGGGCCAAACCCACAGTAAGATCCCCTCCCTGTAGACCCGACGCGTCCGTTTCCCCCCTCCAGGTGCCGGCGGCTGCGCCGCTTGTGTAAGGGGGCACACCCCGGAGACGCGTGCCGCCTCTTCGGACATGCCAGCACACCACCCCGCATGTATGAGGGCCCGGTGCGACGCTCGGGTGGCATTGCTACCCCCCAACGGCCCCCGTCCCGCCTAACCCTGTAGCGTTTGACCACGGGATCTAGCCCTTTGACTTTGCACGGACGGGTTTTGACCAGTGGAACTATCGACCCGGTCGTGTTAGGTCAGCCCATACGAACACTTTAGAGCAACATCCGGGCCAAACCCACAGTAAGATCCCCTCCGTGTAGACCCGACCTGTCCGTTTCCCCCTCCAGGTGCCGGCGTCGGCGCCGTCCGTGTGAGGGGGCACACCCCGGAGAAGCGTGCCGCCTCTTTGGACATGCCAGCACACCACCCCGCATGTATGAGGGCCCGGTGCGACGCTCGGGTGGCATTGCTACCCCTCCCCCCCCCACGGCCCTCGTCCCGCCTAACCCTCTAGCGTTTGACCACGGGATCTAGCCCTTTGACTTTGCACGGACACGTTTTAACCAGTGGAACTATCCACCCGGTCGTGTTAGGTCAGCCCATACAAACACTTTAGAGCAACATCCGAGCCAAACCCACAGTAAGATCCCCTCCCTGTAGACCCGACGCGTCCGTTTCCCCCCTTCAGGTGCCGGCGGCGGCGCCGTCCGTGTGAGGGGGCACACCCCGGAGACGCGTGCCGCCTCTTCGGACATGCCTGCACACCACCCCGCATGTATGAGGGCCCGGTGCGACGCTCGGGTGGCATTGCTACCCCCCCCCCCCCACGGCCCCCGTCCCGCCTAACCTTGTAGCGTTTGACCACGAGATCTAGCCCTTTGACTTTGCACGGACGCGTTTTGACCAGTGGAACTATCCACCCGGTCGTGTTAGGTCAGCCCATACGAACACTTTAGAGCAACATCCGGGCCAAACCCACAGTAAGATCCCCTCCCTGTAGACCCGACGCGTCCGTTTCCCCCCTCCAGGTGCCGGCGGCGGCGCCGTCCGTGTGAGGGGGCACACCCCGGAGACGCGTGCCGCCTCTTCAGACATGCCAGCACACCATCCCGCATGTATGAGGGCCCGGTCCGACGCTCGGGTGGCATTGCTACCCCCCTCCCCCCCCACGGCCCCCGTCCCGCCTAACCCTGTAGCGTTTGACCACGGGATCTAGCCCTTTGACTTTGCACGGACGGGTTTTGACCAGTGGAACTATCGACCTGGTCGTGTTAGGTCAGCCTATACGAACACTTTAGAGCAACATCCGGGCCAAACCCACAGTAAGATCCCCTCCGTGTAGACCCGACGCGTCCGTTTCCCCCCTCCAAGTGCCGGCGTCGGCGCCGTCCGTGTGAGGGGGCACACCCCGGAGACGCGTGCCGCCTCTTCGGACATGCCAGCACACCACCCCGCATGTATGAGGGCCCGGTGCGACGCTCGGGTGGCATTGCTACCCCCCCCACGGCCCCCGTCCCGCCTAACCCTGTAGCGTTTGACCACGGGATCTAGCCCTTTGACTTTGCACGGACGGGTTTTGACCAGTGGAACTATCGACCCGGTCGTGTTAGGTCAGCCTATACGAACACTTTAGAGCAACATCCGGGCCAAACCCACAGTAAGATCCCCTCCCTGTAGACCCGACGCGTCCGTTTCCCCCCTCCAGGTGCCGGCGGCGGCGCCGTCCGTGTAAGGGGGCACACCCCGGAGACGCGTGCCGCCTCTTTAGAGCAATATCCAGGCCAAACCCACAGTAAGATCCCCTCCCTGTAGACACGACGCGTCCGTTTCCCCCCTTCAAGTGCCGGCGGCGGCGCCGTCCGTGTGAGGGGGCACACCCCGGAGACGCGTGCCGCCTCTTCGGACATGCCTGCACACCACCCCGCATGTATGAGGGCCCGGTGCGATGCTCGGGTGGCATTGCTACCCCCCACGGCCCCCGTCCCGCCTAACCCTGTAGCGTTTGACCACGGGATCTAGCCCTTTGACTTTGCACGGACGCGTTTTGACCAGTGGAACTATCCACCCGGTCGTGTTAGGTCAGCCCATACGAACACTTTAGAGCAACATCCGGGCCAAACCCACAGTAAGATCCCCTCCCTGTAGACCCGACGCGTCCGTTTCCCCCCTTCAGGTGCCGGTGGCGGCGCCGTCCGTGTGAGGGGGCACACCCCGGAGACGCGTGCCGCCTCTTCGGACATGCCAGCACACCACCCCGCATGTATGAGGGCCCGGTGCGACGCTCGGGTGGCATTGCTACCCCCCCACGCCCCCGTCCCGCCTAACCCTGTAGCGTTTGACCACGGGATCTAGCCCTTTGACTTTGCACGGATGGGTTTTGACTAGTGGAACTATCCACCCGGTCGTGTTAGGTCAGCCCATACGAACACTTTAGAAAAACATCCGGGCCAAACCCACAGTAAGATCCCCTCCCTGTAGACCCGACGCGTCCGTTTCCCCCCTTCAGGTGCCGGCGGCGGCGCCCTCCGTGTGAGGGGGCACACCCCGGAGACGCGTGCCGCCACTTCGGACATGCCAGCACACCACCACGCATGTATGAGCGCCCGGTGGGACGTTCGGGTGGCATTGCTACCCCCCACGGCCCCCGTCCCGCCTAACCCTGTAGCGTTTGACCACGGGATCTAGCCCTTTGACTTTGCATGGACGGGTTTTGACCAGTGGAACTATCCACCCGGTCGTGTTAGGTCAGCCCATACGAACGCTTTAGAGCAACATCCGGGCCAAACCCACAGTAAGATCCCCTCCCTGTAGACCCGACGCGTCCGTTTCCCCCCTTCAGGTGCCGGCGGTGGCGCCGTCCGTGTGAGGGGGCACACCCCGGAGACGCGTGCCGCCTCTTCAGACATGCCAGCACACCACCCCGCATGTATGAGGGCCCGGTGCGACGCTCGGGTGGCATTGCTACCCCCCCACCACTGGTAGAAAAAGGGCTTTTAGTCCCGGTTCGTAAGGGCCTTTAGTCCCGGTTCTGGAACCGGGACTAAAGTATCGGTACTAATGCCCTGACCCTTTAGTCCCGGTTCAATCCAGAACCGGGACTAAAGGCCCTCCACGTGGCCGGTCCACCTTTAGTCCCGGTGGGTAACACCAACCGGTACTAAAGGAAATTTCCTGATTTTTTTTTTGAAATTTTTTTTTGAAATTTTTTTTTGAATTTTTTTTATTTTCAAATTTCTGAATTATTTTAACCTCTAATCTCTAATCACCCCTCATCACTACTCAATTTAATCTCTAATCACCCCTCATCATTCCAAATCATCTCACTTCCCGAACGGTCACCCATCCTCTCACTACTCCAGCCTGAGCACGCTTAACTTCCGGGTTCTATTCTCCCTTGTTTCCAAGTCTGCACTTGTTGTTTTCCTGACAATAGTAAGATGTCAATCCTATTAACCCTCAGGAATTTAGCTTGAGCATGAAGTCACATATTTCACTGTTTGAGTTTAAAACTATTGTTCTAAAAAACAATAATTTTTTAGTAACACTAATATTTTTGAATAAGTAGTTTGACCATTGTTTGACCACAGTTTGACCATAGTTTGACCAGATTTGACCAAAATTCAAAAAAGGTGAAATAATTATTTAATAACACTAATATTCTTGAATAATTATTTAGTAACACTAATACTTCTTGAATAAGTAGTTTTTGACCATAGTTTGACCAGATTTACTAAAAATTTAAAAAAACTGAAATTTGAGCATAACTTTTTTTCCTTTTGGAATTTGAGGATTCTAGAAATTTGCAAACAGGCCGTAGGCCGTCTCCATCGGATGTAACTTTTCGAGTAGATGATTTTTCATATAAAAAGCTTTTTCATCCGAGTTCGTATGCAAAAGTTATGCCCATTTTACAAATTCTAGAGAGATTTTGTAAATAAAGTCGAAATTCATATTTGTAAATTTTCCCAACAACTAGACCACATATCACATGTGAAAATTATTTTCTTTTATTTTTTTTAAAACTGAAAAGGCGGTCCACGGGGGGGGGGGTAGAGTTTGAAAATGGGACCTTTAGTACCGGTTCGTGGCACGAACCGGGACTAAAGGTCTCATCCCCATTGGTCCCGGTTCGTGCCTCAAACCGGGACTAAAGGTCTAATCTTTAGTCCCGGTTTGTGGCACCAACCGGGACCAATGGTTCTAGATGAACCGGGACTAATGCCTTAGCCGCACGAACCGGGACCAATGCTCACATTAGTCCCCGTTCTAGACTGAACCGGGACTAATGGGCTAAGCCGGCCTGGACCATAGCCCTGTTTTCTACTAGTGCACGGCCCCCGTCCCGCCTAACCCTGTAGCGTTTGACCACGGGATCTAGCCCTTTGACTTTGCACGGACGGGTTTTGACCAGTGGAACTATCCACCCGGTCGTGTTAGGTCAGCCCATACGAACACTTTAGAACAACATCCGGGCCAAAACCACAGTAAGATCCCCTCCCTGTAGACCCGACGCGTCCGTTTCCCCCCTTCAGGTGCCGGCGGCGGCGCCCTCCGTGTGAGGGGGCACACCCCGGAGACGCGTGCCGCCTCTTCGGACATGCCAGCACACCACCCCGCATGTATGAGGGCCCGGTGCGACGCTCGGGTGGCATTGCTACCCCCCCACGGCCCCCGTCCCGCCTAACCCTGTAGCGTTTGACCACGGGATCTAGCCCTTTGACTTTTGCACGGACGCGTTTTGACCAGTGGAACTATCCACCCGGTCGTGTTAGGTCAGCCCATACGAACACTTTAGAGCAACATCCGGGCCAAACCCACAGTAAGATCCCCTCCCTGTAGACCCGACGTGTCCGTTTCCCCCCTCCAAGTGCCGGCGGCGGCGCCGTCCGTGTGAGGGGGCACACCCCAGAGACGCGTGCGGCCTCTTCGGACATGCCAGCACACCACCCCGCATGTATGAGGGCCCGGTGCGATGCTCGGGTGGCATTGCTACCCCCCACGGCCGTCGTCCCGCCTAACCCTGTAGCGTTTGACCAGGGGATCTAGCCCTTTGACTTTGCACGGACGGGTTTTGACCAGTGGAACTATCCACCCGGTCGTGTTAGGTCAGCCCATACGAACACTTTAGAGCAACATCCGGGCCAAACCCACAGTAAGATCCCCTCCGTGTAGACCTGACGCGTCCGTTTCCCCCCTCCAGGTGCCGGCGGCGGCGCCGTCCGTTAGCGGGGGCACAACCCGGAGACGCGTTCCGCCTCTAATTTGGACATGGCACCACACCACCCCGCATGTATGAGGGCCCGGTGCGATGCTCCGGTGGTATTGCTATCCCCCAGGGCCCCTGTCCCGCCTCTTCAGACATGGCACCACACCGCCCGGCATGTATGAGGGCCCGGTTAGACGGGAGGGTGTACCTGGGGCGTAGCAATGCCGCTAGGTGTTGCTTTGGGCCCTCCTACGTTTGTGAAAACGTGGTGGCTATTGCAGGCACCCAGCACGCAGCTCCGGGGTGTGCCCCCCATCTCCGGCGTCGCTGTGGGGCACGGCGCGGCGGCAGCAACGTCCGTGAGGGGGGCAATCGATATACCATCTGGATATGTTTTTTTTGTGTTAGACAAGGCACATTTATGTTGTGAAAAAAACAGGGAAAAGTAAATAAAAATAAGTAAAAATAAAAAATAATAAAAAAAATAGAGATATGCCGACGGGAAGGCCGTCGGCATACCTGCGCACATGGCCACGGATCGATGACGTGCCTAAGGGCGCGGATCGGTGATGTGGCAACATCCATGGGCCATACCTATGCCGACGGCCAGGCCGTCGGCATAGATTTGCCACCCCACGGACAGGCGAGCGACGCGGATCGATGACGTGGCGGGCGACGCGGATCGATGACATGGCGTCTATGCCGACGGCCGCCGTTAGCCCGTCGGCGTAGATTGACGCCGTCAAAAGGCCGTCTCCGTCCGGGTAGCCGGGCCCACGAGCTATGCCGATGGCCTTCTCTATGCCGACGGCCACCGTAGGCATATTTCTATCGACGCCAACGGGTGAGCTTTGCCGACGGGGGCCGTCGGCATAGATTGATATACGCTGACGGCTTTTCTATGCCGACGGCCTGGGCTGGGCCTTCGGGATAGGCCAATCTATGCCGATGGGGCCCGTCGGCATAGGTTCGGCCGTCGGCATCGCCAGTTATTCTGGTAGTGGTGGAAGGTTAATTAGCAAAGAGAGAGACTTTTTTTTGTAGAAAAGGAGGATGACCCCCGGCCTCTGCATCTGGGCGATGCATACGACCACTTTATTAATTATTCTCACAAGACCTTACAAAGTAATACAACAGTAAAACTAAAGCCGCCGTCTAAGCCACTCTATCCAGTTGATGAAGGGGCGCAGATAGCCTGGACCTAATAACAAACAGGCATCGCAGGCAAACCTAACATTTAAGACCTGAGATCCCATCCAGTACGCCTGCCGGGCATGGCTCTCACCGGTCCGGCGTGCACTCAGAGGCCGCCGCCACCAACTTCCACCGCTCCATCTTCAGAACTATACTAATGCATCAACCTTGCTCGGTCCAGCTATCGTCGACGCCACCACGGTGCCCAACGACACCTCCCTGCGCACAAACATCCGAGGACGTCGCGGTCTCCACTGATACACCTCAGCACCATGCTGCCAAGTACCACCAGCCGACACAGCTTGAAGTCTTTGGAAGATCTGTCGTGCGTAGCACCTGCCGACCAGGCATGATAAAGCGTAGCACCTGTCGGTCAGGCATGACTTGACATCTCCACCGAAGCTCCGTGCAAGATGAAGCCGCTCCACCTCCAGCCTCTCTGAACGGGATGGGAACACCCCAGGAAGACACGGCGAAGAGTTGGGCACCACAATCACCACGAGAGCCAGACCAGCCGACCGCCATGGCGAAGCGACACCACTAAAGAGAACCGCCGCCATTAGGACACCAAGAATGCGCTGCAGCTGTCCCACCTCCCCGCGGACCCAAAGCGGTGCCTTCAAGAAGGTGACGGAGCTGGGCACCGCCGCCGCCCAACCAAAGTTGTGGGTTTTCACCCGGGTGCAGGGGGAGGACGAGGGGGAGGGAGCTGGATCTCGAAGCCGCCTTCAAGAATAAAGAAAAAAGTGAAAATACATTTATACATTGAATAAAGAAAAAATGATGGTTCGCTGGAGTAGGCTACGAGGCCCAAGCGGCCTAGGAGTGCAGCGGCCCGTTATCCTTCCACCGTTGGAAGCGGGCAGTTGTCGCTGCTCTGTGAAGCCAGCCTCACGCGGTGCCTGCCACATTATGGACCGTGAGGCCCAACTTTCGCATAGGCCCCAAGCGGTCCACTACTCAACTTGGAACGGGCTGGCCAACAGTAGCACACCTAGACCAGGCTTGCAGCGCTACAACAGCGTCCACACCACCTTAATGCCCCCACTTGGGTTACAAGCTCTCGCAACTGAGCTCGGCGAGAGAAGAGAGTGGAGACGGGTATTTAAGCTGGTTGAATGCCTCCTCGGCTGGCGAGGTGGGACTAAAATAAGTGGAGTGTTGTGCTTAGCTGGGGAATGAGGCGGAGCGTTGTGGACTGATAGAAGATTTTAGCGTGGGCTTCTGTGGCTTCGGCCTTTGTCCTTTTGGGCTCATGGACGTGTCCATGCGGACATGGTTTGGGCAGCCATTCGCTGGTTTTGCAACGAGTGCTAATTAGCACAGAGAACTTACTTAGCAGAAGTGGAAACAATATAAATTGCCGCATGTTTAAAGCTCGACAGCTGGGTCCTCCTTTCCATCCGTTTGTTCTCTGCCTTGTTGATTAGTCTTCTCTTCTTTTCCAACCCTCTCCAAACAGATCAAACAAGCAAAAAAGAAAAGAAAAAGAGGAGATTCTTACTGCATGTAAAGCTGCCTCCACAGATTTGATTGGTGCATCATCAAGCACACACCATCAGATGCCGGTATGAAGCCATCGACGAGTCTTATGAACGCGACATCGGCAAGTTCAAATGATGAAACATCTGAACCGCGCTCCGCCTTTCACCCTTGTGAACTCCAACAATATCGCCGGCGCAAACTCTCTCGCCCATGCTGGTGAAGGATATGTTTGTCACTGTGAGCTGCCTTGGTTGCTTGCATGCACTTATGCTTAATTTTTGCTACCTGGGTGGTCTATTTATAAGGCTTCAGAGAGTTCTATCCGGATCCAAGACATGACAAATAGATTGTTGCTCCTTTTCCATCGACTGTATTTGGATGATGTTCATTTTTTTAATGTAGCCTTCTATGTAGACTGTAGTGTCTGTCTGTTGGTATGGGAAACTTCTGTTGATGTGTGCTGTTCCATTCTTAATTTGGGGCTGTTTATCCATGTGTTATCTGCAAATCTTTGACTCTTGAACAGACACTGTATGCACCTGTCAGGACAACTGATTTGCCAATTTTGGACACACGTGGTATCTAGTACATGTATCATGTATATGTGCAGAGCAGAGAATGGTTGCCAACCTGTGATGTCCCCAGATCCAGAGTATTAGTTTGCCCATGAAGAAGCATATGTGATTATGCTTGTTAACTGTGTGATTATGTTGTCTCATGCTCGCTGCTAATGATTTGTGTTAATTGTCCTATCTGATGATGTAGCTGCTGCAGTCTGGTGGTTGGCCTTGACCGGTCTTGGTTCAACACATGTGTTAGACACAGATTCTTGGCCATCCTTTTGTTAATAAATTAATCCATGGCCGTCTCCTGTAATTGATCATAAGCCTCTGCATTTTTCTTGAGATGGCAATTTTATGCTAATCATTTGCATTCCATAAGCCAAGAAAGCAAAGTCCGAGTGTGATTAAACAAGACATTACGATAAAAGCTGGGACAAAGTAGATCAATTATGTAGTACCCAGCTTCTTGTTTGTACGAAGTGATATGGCTATTGGATCTCTAAGTGAGAACCGATTGGCTGTCTTGGTAACTTCGAAAATCAAATTGTTTTGCGTAGCTTGCAATTTCAATGTTTACAAACTTGCAAATTCAGAAATGTTATTTTGGTAGTCCAAAAAGAACCATAATGGCAATTTGTAGTCAATAGATAAAGAAACGGAAAAAAATAAAAATAAAATGATGGTCTGCTAGAGTAGGTTGTGAGGCCCAAATGGCCTACTCGACCTCGGTACCATCTCCTTGATAATCCGAAAAGAACCATAATGGCAATTTGTAGTCAACAGTCATAAGAAAAGGAAAGAAAATGATGGTTCGCTAGAGTAGCCTACTCGACCTCGCACCATCTCCTTGATAGTCCCAAAATAACTATAATGGCCGAGGGAGTCCTGGATTAGGGGGTCTGCGGACAGCCGGACTATATCCTTTGGCTGGACTGTTAGACTATGAAGATACAAGATTGAAGACTTCGTCTCATGTCCGGATGGGACTCTACTTAGCATGGAAGGCAAGCTAGGCAATACGGATATGTATATCTCCTTCTTTGTAACCGACCTTGTGTAGCCCTATCCCGGAGACGCGTGCCGCCTCTTCGGACATGCCTGCACACCACCCCGCATGTATGAGGGCCCGGTGCGACGCTCGGGTGGCATTGCTACCTCCCACGGCCCCCGTCCCGCCTAACCCTGTAGCGTTTGACCACGGGATCTAGCCCTTTGACTTTGCACGGACGCGTTTTGACCAGTGGAACTATCCACCCGGTCGTGTTAGGTCAGCCCATACGAACACTTTACAGCAACATCCGGGCCAAACCCACAGTAAGTTCCCCTCCCTGTAGACCCGACGCGTCCGTTTCCCCCCTTCAGGTGCCGGCGGCGGCGCCGTCCGTGTGAGGGGGCACACCCCGGAGACGCGTGCCGCCTCTTCGGACATGCTAGCACACCACCCCACATGTATGAGGGCCCGGTGTGATGCTCGGGTGGCATTGCTACCCCCCCACGGCCCCCGTCCCGCCTAACCCTGTAGCGTTTGACCACGGGATCTAGCCCTTTGACTTTGCACGGACACGTTTTAACCAGTGGAACTATCCACCCGGTCGTGTTAGGTCAGCCCATACGAACACTTTAGAGCAATATCCAGGCCAAACCCACATTAAGATCCCCTCCCTGTAGACCCGACGCGTCCGTTTCCCCCCTTCAGGTGCCGGCGGCGGCGCCGTCCGTGTGAGGGGGCACACCCCGGAGATGCGTGCCGCCTCTTCGGACATGCCAGCACACCATCCCGCATGTATGAGGGCCCGGTGCGACGCTCGGGTGGCATTGCTACCCCCCCCCCACGGCCCCCGTCCCGCCTAACCCTGTAGCGTTTGACCACGGGATCTAGCCCTTTGACTTTGCACGGACGGGTTTTGACCAGTGGAACTATCGACCCGGTCGTGTTAGGTCAGCCTATATGAACACTTTACAGCAACTCCCAGGCCAAACCCACAATAAGATCCCCTCCCTGTAGACCCGACGCGTCCGTTTCCCCGCTTCAGGTGCCGGCGGCGGCGCCGTCCGTGTGAGGGGGCACACCCCGGAGATGCGTGCCGCCTCTTCAGACATGCCAGCACAACATCCCGCATGTATGAGGGCCCGGTGCGACGCTCGGGTGGCATTGCTACCCCCCCCCCCCCACGGATCCCGTCCCGCCTAACCCTGTAGCGTTTGACCACGGGATCTAGCCCTTTGACTTTGCACGGACGGGTTTTGACCAGTGGAACTATCCACCCGGTCGTGTTAGGTCAGCCAATACGAACACTTTAGAGCAACATCCGGGCCAAACCCACAGTAAGATCCCCTCCCTGTAGACCCGACGCGTCCGTTTCCCCCCTCCAGGTGTCGGCGGCGGCGCCGTCCGTGTGAGGGGGCACACCCCGGAGACGCGTGCCGCCTCTTCGGACATGCCAGCACACCATCCCGCATGTATGAGGGCCCGGTGCGATGCTCGGGTGGCATTGCTACCCCGCCCCCCCACGGCCCCCGTCCCGCCTAACCTTGTAGCATTTGACCACGGGATCTAGCCCTTTGACTTTGCACGGACGGGTTTTGACCAGTGGAACTATCGACCCGGTCGTGTTAGGTCAGCCTATACGAACCTTTAGAGCAACATCCGGGCCAAACCCACAGTAAGACCCCCTCCGTGTAGACCCGACGCGTCCGTTTCCCCCTCCAGGTGCCGGCGTCGGCGCCGTCCGTGTGAGGGGGCACACCCCGGAGACGCGTGCCGCCTCTTCGGACATGCCAGCACTCCACCCCGCATGTATGAGGGCCCGGTGCGACGCTCGGGTGGCATTGCTACCCCCCCCATGGCCCCCGTCCCGCCTAACCCTGTAGCGTTTGACCACGGGATCTAGCCCTTTGACTTTGCACGGACGGGTTTTGACCAGTGGAACTATCGACCCGGTCGTGTTAGGTCAGCCTATACGAACACTTTAGAGCAACATCCGGGCCAAACCCACAGTAAGATCCCCTCCCTATAGACCCGACGCATCCGTTTCCCCCCTCCAGGTGCCGGCGGCGGCGCCGTCCGTGTGAGGGGGCACACCCCAGAGACGCGTGCCGCCTCTTCAGACATGCCAGCACACCACCCCGCATGTATGAGGGCCCGGTGCGACGCTCGGGTGGCATTGCTACCCCCCAACGGCCCCCGTCCCGCCTAACCCTGTAGCGTTTGACCACGGGATCTACCCCTTTGACTTTGCACGGACGGGTTTTGACCAGTGGAACTATCGACCCGGTCGTGTTAGGTCAGCCCATACGAACACTTTAGAGCAACATCCGGGCCAAACCCACAGTAAGATCCCCTCCGTGTAGACCCGACAAGTCCGTTTCCCCCTCTAGGTGCCGGCGTCGGCGCCGTCCGTGTGAGGGGGCACACCCCGGAGACGCGTGCCGCCTCTTCGGACATGGCAGCACACCACCCCACATGTATGAGGGCCCCCACCCCACATGTATGAGGGCCCGGTGCGACGCTCGGGTGGCATTGCTACCCCCCCCCCCACGGCCCCCGTCCCGCCTAACCCTGCAGCGTTTGACCACGGGATCTAGCCCTTTGACTTTGCACGGACACGTTTTAACCAGTGGAACTATCCACCCGGTCGTGTTAGGTCCGCCCATACGAACACTTTAGAGCAACATCCAGGCCAAACCCACAGTAAGATCCCCTCCCTGTAGACCCGACGCGTCCGTTTCCCCCCTTCAGGTGCCGGCGGCGGCGCCGTCCGTGTGAGGGGGAACACCCCGGAGATGCGTGCCGCCTCTTCGGACATGCCAGCACACCATCCCGCATGTATGAGGGCCCGGTGCGACGCTCGGGTGGCATTGCTACCCCCCCCCCCCCACGGCCCCCGTCCCGCCTAACCCTGTAGCGTTTGGCCACGGGATCTAGCCCTTTGACTTTGCACGGACGGGTTTTGACCAGTGGAACTATCGACCCGGTCGTGTTAGGTCAGCCCATACGAACACTTTAGAGCAACATCCGGGCCAAACCCACAGTAAGATCCCCTCCTTGTAGACCCGACGCGTCCGTTTTCCCCCTCCAGGTGCTGGCGTCGGCGCCGTCCGTGTGAGGGGGCACACCCCGGAGACCCGTGCCGCCTCTTCGGACATGCCAGCACACCACCCCGCATGTATGAGGGCCCGGTGCGACGCTCGGGTGGCATTGCTACCCCCCCCCCCCCACGGCCCCCGACCCGCCTAACCCTGTAGCGTTTGACCACGGGATCTAGCCCTTTGACTTTGCACGGACATGTTTTAACCAGTGGAACTATCCAAACGGTCGTGTTAGGTCAGCCCATACGAACACATTAGAGCAACATCCAGGCCAAACCCACAGTAAGATCCCCTCCCTGTAGACCCGATGCGTCCGTTTCCCCCCTTGAGGTGCCGGCGGCGGCGCCGTCCGTGTGAGGGGGCACACCCCGGAGATGCGTGCCGCCTCTTCGGACATGCCAGCACACCATCCCGCATGTATGAGGGCCCGGTGCAACGCTCGGGTGGCATTGCTACCCCCCCCCCCCCACGGCCCCCGTCCCGCCTAACCCTGTAGCGTTTGACCACGGGATCTAGCCCTTTGACTTTGCACGGACGGGTTTTGACCAGTGGAACGATCCACCCGGTCGTGTTAGGTCAGCCCATACGAACACTTTAGAGCAACATCCGGGCCAAACCCACAGTAAGATCCCCTCCCTGTAGACCCGACGCGTCCGTTTCCCCCCTCCAGGTGCCGGCGGCGGCGCCGTCCGTGTGAGTGGGCACACCCCGGAGACGCGTGCCGCCTCTTCGGACATGCCAGCACACCATCCCGCATGTATGAGGGCCCGGTGCGATGCTCGGGTGGCATTGCTACCCCCCCCCCCCCACGGCCCCGTCCCGCCTAACCTTGTAGCGTTTGACCACGGGATCTAGCCCTTTGACTTTGCACGGACGGGTTTTGACCAGTGGAACTATCGACCCGGTCGTGTTAGGTCAGCCTATACGAACCTTTAGAGCAACATCCGGGCCAAACCCACAGTAAGACCCCCTCCGTGTAGACCCGACGCGTCCGTTTCCCCCTCCAGGTGCCGGCGTCGGCACCGTCCGTGTGAGGGGGCACACCCCGGAGACGCGTGCCGCCTCTTCGGACATGCCAGCACTCCACCCCGCATGTATGAGGGCCCGGTGCGACGCTCGGGTGGCATTGCTACCCCCCCCATGGCCCCCGTCCCGCCTAACCCTGTAGCGTTTGACCACGGGATCTAGCCCTTTGACTTTGCACGGACACGTTTTAACCAGTGGAACTATCCACCCGGTCGTGTTAGGTCAGCCCATACGAACACTTTAGAGCAACATCCAGGCCAAACCCACAGTAAGATCCCCTCCCTGCAGACCCGACGCGTCCGTTTCCCCCCTTCAGGTGCCGGCGACGGCGCCGTCCGTGTGAGGGGGCACACCCCGGAGATGCGTGCCGCCTCTTCGGACATGCCAGCACACCATCCCGCATGTATGAGGGCCCGGTGCGACGCTCGGGTGGCATTGCTACCCCCCCACGGCCCCCGTCCCACCTAACCCTGTAGCGTTTGACCACGGGATCTAGCCCTTTGACTTTGCATGGACGGGTTTTGACCAGTGGAACTATCCACCCGGTCGTGTTAGGTCAGCCCATACGAACACTTTAGAGCAACATCCGGGCCAAACCCACAGTAAGATCCCCTCCCTGTAGACCCGACGCGTCCGTTTCCCCCCTCCAGGTGCCGGCGGCGGCGCCGTCCGTGTGAGTGGGCACACCCCGGAGACGCGTGCCGCCTCTTCGGACATGCCAGCACTCCACCCCACATGTATGAGGGCCCGGTGCGACGCTCTGGTGGCATTGCTACCCCCCAACGGCCCCCGTCCCGCCTAACCCTGTAGCGTTTGACCACGGGATCTAGCCCTTTGACTTTGCACGGACGGGTTTTGACCAGTGGAACTATAGACCCGGTCGTGTTAGGTCAGCCCATATGAACACATTAGAGCAACATCCGGGCCAAATCCACAGTAAGATCCCCTCCGTGTAGACCCGACCTGTCCGTTTCCCCCTCCAGGTGCCGGCGTCGGCGCCGTTCGTGTGAGGGGGCACACCCCGGAGACGCGTGCCGCCTCTTCGGACATGCCAGCACACCACCCCGCATGTATGAGGGCCCGGTGCGACGCTCGGGTGGCATTGCTACCCCCCCCCCCCCCCCACGGCCCCCGTCCCGCCTAACCGTGTAGCGTTTGACCACGGGATCTAGCCCTTTGACTTTGCACGGACGCGTTTTGACCAGTGGAACTATCCACCCGGTCGTGTTAGGTCAGCCCATACGAACACTTTAGAGCAACATCCGGGCCAAACCCACAGTAATATCCCCTCCCTGTAGACCCGACGCGTCCGTTTCCCCCCTTCAGGTGCCGGCGGCGGCGCCGTCCGTGTGAGGGGGCACACCCCGGAGACGCGTGCCGCCTCTTCGGACATGCCTGCACACCACCCCGCATGTATGAGGGCCCGGTGTGACGCTCGGATGGCATTGCTACCCCCCAACGGCCCCCGTCCCGCCCAACCCTGTAGCGTTTAACCAAGGGATCTAGCCCTTTGACTTTGCACGGAGGGTTTTGACCAGTGGAACTATCGACCCGGTCGTGTTAGGTCAGCCCATACGAACACTTTAGAGAAACATCCGGGCCAAACCCACAGTAAGATCCCCTCCGTGTAGACCCGACTTGTCCGTTTCCCCCTCCAGGTGCCGGCGTCGGCGCCGTTCGTGTGCGGGGGCACACCCCGGAGACGCGTGCCGCCTCTTCGGACATGCCAGCACACCACCCCGCATGTATGAGGGCCCGGTGCGACGCTCGGGTGGCATTGCTACCCCCCCCCCCCCCCCACGGCCCCCGTCCCGCCTAACCCTGTAGCGTTTGACCACGGGATCTAGCCCTTGGACTTTGCACGGACACGTTTTAACCAGTGGAACTATCCACCCGGTCGTGTTAGGTCAGCCCATACGAACACTTTAGAGCAATATCCAGGCCAAACCCACATTAAGATCCCCTCCCTGTAGACCCGACGCGTCCGTTTCCCCCCTTCAGGTGCCGGCGGCGGCGCCGTCCGTGTGAGGGGGCACACCCCGGAGATGCGTGCCGCCTCTTCGGACATGCCAGCACACCATCCCGCATGTATGAGGGCCCGGTGCGACGCTCGGGTGGCATTGCTACCCCCCCCCCCCCACGGCCCCCGTCCCGCCTAACCCTGTAGCGTTTGACCACGGGATCTAGCCCTTTGACTTTGCACGGACGGGTTTTGACCAGTGGAACTATCGACCCGGTCGTGTTAGGTCAGCCCATACGAACACTTTAGAGCAACATCCGGGCCAAACCCACAGTAAGATCCCCTCCGTGTAGACCCGACAAGTCCGTTTCCCCCTCTAGGTGCCGGCGTCGGCGCCGTCCGTGTGAGGGGGCACACCCCGGAGACGCGTGCCGCCTCTTCGGACATGGCAGCACACCACCCCACAAGTATGAGGGCCCGGTGCGACGCTCGGGTGGCATTGCTACCCCCCCCCCCACGGCCCCCGTCCCGCCTAACCCTGTAGCGTTTGACCACGGGATCTAGCCCTTTGACTTTGCACGGACACGTTTTAACCAGTGGAACTATCCACCCGGTCGTGTTAGGTCCGCCCATACGAACACTTTAGAGCAACATCCAGGCCAAACCCACAGTAAGATCCCCTCCCTGTAGACCCGACGCGTCCGTTTCCCCCCTTCAGGTGCCGGCGGCGGCGCCGTCTGTGTGAGGGGGCACACCCCGGAGATGCGTGCCGCCTCTTCGGACATGCCAGCACACCATCCCGCATGTATGAGGGCCCGGTGCGACGCTCGGGTGGCATTGCTACCCCCCCCCCCCCACGGCCCCCGTCCCGCCTAACCCTGTAGCGTTTGACCACGGGATCTAGCCCTTTGACTTTGCACGGACGGGTTTTGACCAGTGGAACTATCGACCCGGTCGTGTTAGGTCAGCCCATACGAACACTTTAGAGCAACATCCGGGCCAAACCCACAGTAAGATCACCTCCTTGTAGACCCGACGCGTCTGTTTTCCCCCTCCAGGTGCTGGCGTCGGCGCCGTCCGTGTGAGGGGGCACACCCCAGAGACGCGTGCCGCCTCTTCGGACATGCCAGCACACCACCCCGCATGTATGAGGGCCCGGTGCGACGCTCGGGTGGCATTGCTACACCCCCCCCCACGGCCCCCGTCCCGCCTAACCCTGTAGCGTTTGACCACGGGATCTAGCCCTTTGACTTTGCACGGACATGTTTTAACCAGTGGAACTATCCAAACGGTCGTGTTAGGTCAGCCCATACGAATACATTAGAGCAACATCCAGGCCAAACCCACAGTAAGATCCCCTCCCTGTAGACCCGATGCGTCCGTTTCCCCCCTTCAGGTGCCGGCGGCGGCGCCGTCCGTGTGAGGGGGCACACCCCGGAGATGCGTGCCTCCTCTTCGGACATGCCACCACACCATCCCGCATGTATGAGGGCCCGGTGCGACGCTCGGGTGGCATTGCTACCCCCCCCCCACACGGCCCCCGTCCCACCTAACCCTGTAGCGTTTGACCACGGGATCTAGCCCTTTGACTTTGCACGGACGGGTTTTGACCAGTGGAACGATCCACCCGGTCGTGTTAGGTCAGCCCATACGAACACTTTAGAGCAACATCCGGGCCAAACCCACAGTAAGATCCCCTCCCTGTAGACCCGACGCGTCCGTTTCCCCCCTTCAGGTGCCGGCGGCGGCGCCGTCCGTGTGAGTGGGCACACCCCGGAGACGCGTGCCGCCTCTTCGGACATGCCAGCACACCATCCCGCATGTATGAGGGCCCGGTGCGATGCTCGGGTGGCATTGCTACCCCCCCCACGGCCCCGTCCCGCCTAACCTTGTAGCGTTTGACCACGGGATCTAGCCCTTTGACTTTGCACGGACGGGTTTTGACCAGTGGAACTATCGACCCGGTCGTGTTAGGTCAGCCTATACGAACCTTTAGAGCAACATCCGGGCCAAACCCACAGTAAGACCCCCTCCGTGTAGACCCGACGCGTCCGTTTCCCCCTCCAGGTGCCGGCGTCGGCACCGTCCGTGTGAGGGGGCACACCCCGGAGACGCGTGCCGCCTCTTCGGACATGCCAGCACTCCACCCCGCATGTATGAGGGCCCGGTGCGACGCTCGGGTGGCATTGCTACCCCCCCCATGGCCCCCGTCCCGCCTAACCCTGTAGCGTTTGACCACGGGATCTAGCCCTTTGACTTTGCACGGACACGTTTTAACCAGTGGAACTATCCACCCGGTCGTGTTAGGTCAGCCCATACGAACACTTTAGAGCAACATCCAGGCCAAACCCACAGTAAGATCCCCTCCCTGCAGACCCGACGCGTCCGTTTCCCCCCTTCACGTGCCGGCGACGGCGCCGTCCGTGTGAGGGGGCACACCCCGGAGATGCGTGCCGCCTCTTCGGACATGCCAGCACACCATCCCGCATGTATGAGGGCCCGGTGCGACGCTCGGGTGGCATTGCTACCCCCCCCCCCCCCCACGGCCCCCGTCCCACCTAACCCTGTAGCGTTTGACCACGGGATCTAGCCCTTTGACTTTGCACGGACGGGTTTTGACCAGTGGAACTATCCACCCGGTCGTGTTAGGTCAGCCCATACGAACACTTTAGAGCAACATCCGGGCCAAACCCACAGTAAGATCCCCTCCCTGTAGACCCGACGCGTCCGTTTCCCCCCTCCAGGTGCCGGCGGCGGCGCCGTCCGTGTGAGTGGGCACACCCCGGAGACGCGTGCCGCCTCTTCGGACATGCCAGCACACCATCCCGCATGTATGAGGGCCCGGTGCGATGCTCGGGTGGCATTGCTACCCCCCCCCCCCCCACGGCCCCCGTCCCGCCTAACCTTGTAGCGTTTGACCAGGGGATCTAGCCCTTTGACTTTGCACGGACGGGTTTTGACCAGTGGAACTATCGACCCGGTCGTGTTAGGTCAGCCTATACGAACCTTTAGAGCAACATCCGGGCCAAACCCACAGTAAGACCCCCTCCGTGTAGAACCGACGCGTCCGTTTCCCCCTCCAGGTGCCGGCGTCGGCGCCGTCCGTGTGAGGGGGCACACCCCGGAGACGCGTGCCGCCTCTTCGGACATGCCAGCACTCCACCCCGCATGTATGAGGGCCCGGTGCGACGCTCGGGTGGCATTGCTACCCCCCCCCCCCCCCATGGCCCCCGTCCCGCCTAACCCTGTAGCGTTTGACCACGGGATCTAGCCCTTTGACTTTGCACGGACACGTTTTAACCAGTGGAACTATCCACCCGGTCGTGTTAGGTCAGCCCATACGAACACTTTAGAGCAACATCCAGGCCAAACCCACAGTAAGATCCCCTCCCTGCAGACCCGACGCGTCCGTTTCCCCCCTTCAGGTGCCGGCGACGGCGCCGTCTGTGTGAGGGGGCACACCCCGGAGATGCGTGCCGCCTCTTCGGACATGCCAGCACACCATCCCGCATGTATGAGGGCCCGGTGCGACGCTCGGGTGGCATTGCTACCCCCCCACGGCCCCCGTCCCACCTAACCCTGTAGCGTTTGACCACGGGATCTAGCCCTTTGACTTTGCACGGACGGGTTTTGACCAGTGGAACTATCCACCCGGTCGTGTTAGGTCAGCCCATACGAACACTTTAGAGCAACATCCGGGCCAAACCCACAGTAAGATCCCCTCCCTGTAGACCCGACGCGTCCGTTTCCCCCCTCCAGGTGCCGGCGGCGGCGCCGTCCGTGTAAGGGGGCACACCCCGGAGACGTGTGCCGCCTCTTCGGACATGCCAGCACACCATCCCGCATGTATGAGGTCCCGGTGCGACGCTCGGGTGGCATTGCTACCCCCCCCCACGGCCCCCGTCCTGCCAAACCCTGTAGCGTTTGACCACGGGATCTAGCCTTTGACTTTGCACGGACGGGTTTTGACCAGTGGAACTATCGACCCGGTCGTGTTAGGTCAGCCTATACGAACACTTTAGAGCAACATCCGGGCCAAACCCACTGTAAGATCCCCTCCATGTAGACGCGACGCGTCCGTTTCCCCCCTCCAAGTGCCGGCGGCGGCGCCGTCCGTGTGAGGGGGCACACCCCGGAGACGCGTGCCGCCTCTTCGGACATGCCAGCACACCACCCCGCATGTATGGGGGCCCGGTGCGACGCTCGGGTGGCATTGCTACCCCCCCCCCCCCCACGGCCCCCGTCCCGCCTAACCCTGTAGCGTTTGACCACGGGATCTAGCCCTTTGACTTTGCACGGACGGGTTTTGACCAGTGGAACTATCCACCCGGTCGTGTTAGGTCAGCCCATACGAACACTTTAGAGCAACATCCGGGCCAAACCCACAGTAAGATCCCCTCACTGTAGACCCGACGCGTCCGTTTCCCCCCTCCAGGTGCCGGCGGTGGCGCCGTCCGTGTGAGGGGGCACACCCCGGAGACGCGTGCCGCCTCTTCGGACATGCCAGCACACCATCCCGCATGTATGAGGGCCCGGTGCGACGCTCGGGTGGCATTGATACCCCCCCCCCCACACGGCCCCCGTCCCGCCTAACCCTGTAGCGTTTGACCACGGGATCTAGCCCTTTGACTTTGCACGGACGGGTTTTGACCAGTGGAACTATCGACCCGGTCGTGTTAGGTCAGCCTATACGAACACTTTAGAGCAACATCCGGGCCAAACCCACAGTAAGATCCCCTCCCTGTAGACCCGACGCGTCCGTTTCCCCCCTCCAGGTGCCGGCGGCTGCGCCGCTCGTGTAAGGGGGCACACCCCGGAGACGCGAGCCGCCTCTTCGGACATGCCAGCACACCACCCCGCATGTATGAGGGCCCGGTGCGACGCTCGGGTGGCATTGCTACCCCCCAACGGCCCCCTTCCCGCCTAACCCTGTAGCGTTTGACCACGGGATCTAGCCCTTTGACTTTGCACGGACGGGTTTTGACCAGTGGAACTATCCACCCGGTCGTGTTAGGTCAGCCCATACAAACACTTTAGAGCAACATCCGAGCCAAACCCACAGTAAGATCCCCTCCCTGTAGACCCGACGCGTCCGTTTCCCCCCTTCAGGTGCCGGCGGCGGCGCCGTCCGTGTGAGGGGGCACACCCCGGAGAAGCGTGCCGCCTCTTCGGACATGCCAGCACACCACCCCGCATGTATGAGGGCCCGGTGCGACGCTCGGGTGGCATTGCTACCCCCCCCCCCCCCACGGCCCTCGTCCCGCCTAACCCTCTAGCGTTTGACCACGGGATCTAGCCCTTTGACTTTGCACGGACACGTTTTAACCAGTGGAACTATCCACCCGGTCGTGTTAGGTCAGCCCATACGAACACTTTAGAGCAACATCCAGGCCAAACCCACAGTAAGATCCCCTCCCTGTAGACCCGACGCGTCCGTTTCCCCCTTCCGGTGCCGGCGGCGGCGCCGTCCGTGTGAGGGGGCACACCCCGGAGACGCGTGCCGCCTCTTCGGACATGCCTGCACACCACCCCGCATGTATGAGGGCCCGGTGCGACGCTCGGGTGGCATTGCTACCCCCCACGGCCCCCGTCCCGCCTAACCCTGTAGCGTTTGACCACGGGATCTAGCCCTTTGACTTTGCACGGACGCGTTTTGACCAGTGGAACTATCCACCCGGTCGTGTTAGGTCAGCCCATACGAACACTTTAGAGCAACATCCGGGCCAAACCCATAGTAAGATCCCCTCCCTGTAGACCCGACGCGTCCGTTTCCCCCCTTCAGGTGCCGGCGGCGGCGCCGTCCGTGTGAGGGGGCACACCCCGGAGACGCGTGCCGCCTCTTCGGACATGCCAGCACACCACCCCGCATGTATGAGGGCCCGGTGCGACGCTCGGGTGGCATTGCTACCCCCCCACGGCCCCCGTCCCGCCTAACCCTGTAGCGTTTGACCACGGGATCTAGCCCTTTGACTTTGCACGGACGGGTTTTGACCAGTGGAACTATCCACCCGGTCGTGTTAGGTCAGCCCATACGAACACTTTAGAGCAACATCCGGGCCAAACCCACAGTAAGATCCCCTCCCTGTAGACCCGACGCGTCCGTTTCCCCCCTCCAGGTGCCGGCGGTGGCGCCGTCCGTGTGAGGGGGCACACCCCGGAGACGCGTGCCGCCTCTTCGGACATGCCAGCACACCATCCCGCATGTATGAGGGCCCGGTGCGACGCTCGGGTGGCATTGATACCCCCCCCCCACGGCCCCCTTCCCGCCTAACCCTGTAGCGTTTGACCACGGGATCTAGCCCTTTGACTTTGCACGGACGGGTTTTGACCAGTGGAACTATCCACCCGGTCGTGTTAGGTCAGCCCATACAAACACTTTAGAGCAACATCCGAGCCAAACCCACAGTAAGATCCCCTCCCTGTAGACCCGACGCGTCCGTTTCCCCCCTTCAGGTGCCGGCGGCGGCGCCGTCCGTGTGAGGGGGCACACCCCGGAGACGCGTGCCGCCTCTTCGGACATGCCAGCACACCACCCCGCATGTATGAGGGCCCGGTGCGATGCTCGGGTGGCATTGCTACCCCCCCCCCCCCCACGGCCCCCGTCCCGCCTAACCCTGTAGCGTTTGACCACGGGATCTAGCCCTTTGACTTTGCACGGACGGGTTTTGACTAGTGGAACTATCCACCCGGTCGTGTTAGGTCAGCCCATACGAACACTTTAGAGCAACATCCGGGCCAAACCCACAGTAAGATCCCCTCCCTGTAGACCCGACGCGTCCGTTTCCCCCCTCCAGGTGCCGGCGGCGGCGCCGTCCGTGTGAGGGGGCACATCCCGGAGACGCGTGCCGCCTCTTCGGACATGCCAGCACACCATCCCGCATGTATGAGGGCCCGGTGCGACGCTCGGGTGGCATTGCTACCCCCCCCCCACGGCCCCCGTCCCGCCTAACCCTGTAGCGTTTGACCACGGGATCTAGCCCTTTGACTTTGCACGGACGGGTCTTGACCAGTGGAACTATCGACCCGGTCGTGTTAGGTCAGCCTATACGAACACTTTAGAGCAACATCCGGGCCAAACCCACAGTAAGATCCCCTCCGTGTAGACCCGACGCGTCCGTTTCCCCCCTCCAAGTGCCGGCGTCGGCGCCGTCTGTGTGAGGGGGCACACCCCAGAGACGCGTGCCGCCTCTTCGGACATGCCAGCACACCACCCCGCATGTATGAGGGCCCGGTGCGACGCTCGGGTGGCATTGCTACCCCCCCCCAACGGCCCCCGTTCCGCCTAACCCTGTAGCGTTTGACCACGGGATCTAGCCGTTTGACTTTGCACGGACGGGTTTTGACTAGTGGAACTATCCACCCGATCGTGTTAGGTCAGCCCATACGAACACTTTAGAGCAACATCCGGGCCAAACCCACAGTAAGATCCCCTCCCTGTAGACCCGACGCGTCCGTTTCCCCCCTCCAGGTGCCGGCGGCGGCGCCGTCCGTGTGAGGGGGCACACCCCGGAGACGCGTGCCGCCTCTTCGGACATGCCAGCACACCATCCCGCATGTATGAGGGCCCGGTGCGACGCTCGGGTGGCATTGCTACCCCCCCCCCCCCACGGCCCCCGTCCCGCCTAACCCTGTAGCGTTTGACCACGGGATCTAGCCCTTTGACTTTGCACGGACGGGTCTTGACCAGTGGAACTATCGACCCGGTCGTGTTAGGTCAGCCTATACGAACACTTTAGAGCAACATCCGGGCCAAACCCACAGTAAGATCCCCTCCGTGTAGACCCGACGCGTCCGTTTCCCCCCTCCAAGTGCCGGCGTCGGCGCCGTCTGTGTGAGTGGGCACACCCCGGAGACGCGTGCCGCCTCTTCGGACATGCCAGCACACCACCCCGCATGTATGAGGGCCCGGTGCGACGCTCGGGTGGCATTGCTACCCCCCCCCCCCCCCACGGCCCCCGTCCCGCCTAACCCTGTAGCGTTTGACCACGGGATCTAGCCCTTTGACTTTGCACGGACGGGTTTTGACCAGTGGAACTATCGACCCGGTCATGTTAGGTCAGCCTATACGAACACTTTAGAGCAACATCCGGGCCAAACCCATAGTAAGATCCCCTCCGTGTAGACCCGACGCGTCCGTTTCCCCCCTCCAGGTGTCGGCGACGGCGCCGTCCGTGTAAGGGGGCACACCCCGGAGACGCGTGCCGCCTCTTCGGACATGCCAGCACACCACCCCGCATGTATGAGGGCCCGGTGCGACGCTCGGGTGGCATTGCTACCCCCGAACGGCCCCCGTCCCACCTAACCCTGTAGCGTTTGACCACGGGATCTAGCCCTTTGACTTTGCACGAACGGGTTTTGACCAGTGGAACTATCCACCCGGTCGTGTTAGGTCAGCCCATACGAACACTTTAGAGCAACATCCGGGCCAAACCCACAGTAAGATCCCCTCCCTGTAGACCCGACGCGTCCGTTTCCCCCCTCCAGGTGCCGGCGGCGGCGCCGTCCGTGTAAGGGGGCACACCCCGGAGACGCGTGCCGCCTCTTCGGACATGCCAGCACACCATCCCGCATGTATGAGGTCCCGGTGCGACGCTCGGGTGGCATTGCTACCCCCCCCCCCCCCCCACGGCCCCCGTCCCGCCAAACCCTGTAGCGTTTGACCACGGGATCTAGCCCTTTGACTTTGCACGAACGGGTTTTGACCAGTGGAACTATCGACCCGGTCGTGTTAGGTCAGCCTATACGAACACTTTAGAGCAACATCCGGGCCAAACCCACTGTAAGATCCCCTCCATGTAGACGCGACGCGTCCGTTTCCCCCCTCCAAGTGCCGGCGGCGGCGCCGTCCGTGTGAGGGGGCACACCCCGGAGACGCGTGCCGCCTCTTCGGACATGCCAGCACACCACCCCGCATGTATGGGGGCCCGGTGCGACGCTCGGGTGGCATTGCTACCCCCCCCCCCCACGGCCCCCGTCCCGCCTAACCCTGTAGCGTTTGACCACGGGATCTAGCCCTTTGACTTTGCACGGACGGGTTTTGACAAGTGGAACTATCCACCCGGTCGTGTTAGGTCAGCCCATACGAACACTTTAGAGCAACATCCGGGCCAAACCCATAGTAAGATCCCCTCCCTGTAGACCCGACGCGTCCGTTTCCCCCCTTCAGGTGCCGGCGGCGGCGCCGTCCGTGTGAGGGGGCACACCCCGGAGACGCGTGCCGCCTCTTCGGACATGCCAGCACACCATCCCGCATGTATGAGGGCCCGGTGCGACGCTCGGGTGGCATTGATACCCCCCCCCACGGCCCCCTTCCCGCCTAACCCTGTAGCGTTTGACCACGGGATCTAGCCCTTTGACTTTGCACGGACGGGTTTTGACCAGTGGAACTATGCACCCGGTCGTGTTAGGTCAGCCCATACAAACACTTTAGAGCAACATCCGAGCCAAACCCACAGTAAGATCCCCTCCCTGTAGACCCGACGCGTCCGTTTCCCCCCTTAAGGTGCCGGCGGCGGCGCCGTCCGTGTGAGGGGGCACACCCTGGAGACGCGTGCCGCCTCTTCGGACATGCCAGCACACCACCCCGCATGTATGAGGTCCCGGTGCGATGCTCGGGTGGCATTGCTACCCCCCCCCCACGGCCCCCGTCCCGCCTAACCCTGTAACGTTTGACCACGGGATCTAGCCCTTTGACTTTGCACGGATGGGTTTTGACTAGTGGAACTATCCACCCGGTCGTGTTAGGTCAGCCCATACGAACACTTTAGAGCAACATCCGGGCCAAACCCACAGTAAGATCCCCTCCCTGTAGACCCGACGCGTCCGTTTCCCCCCTCCAGGTGCCGGCGGCGGCGCCGTCCGTGTGAGGGGGCACACCCCGGAGACGCGTGCCGCCTCTTCGGACATGCCAGCACACCATCCCGCATGTATGAGGGCCCGGTGCGACGCTCGGGTGGCATTGCTACCCCCCCCCCACGGCCCCCGTCCCGCCTAACCCTGTAGCGTTTGACCACGGGATCTAGCCCTTTGACTTTGCACGGACGGGTCTTGACCAGTGGAACTATCGACCCGGTCGTGTTAGGTCAGCCTATACGAACACTTTAGAGCAACATCCGGGCCAAACCCACAGTAAGATCCCCTCCGTGTAGACCCGACGCGTCCGTTTCCCCCCTCCAAGTGCCGGCGTTGGCGCCGTCTGTGTGAGGGGGCACACCCCAGAGACGCGTGCCGCCTCTTCGGACATGCCAGCACACCACCCCGCATGTATGAGGGCCCGGTGCGACGCTCGGGTGGCATTGCTACCCCCCCCCCCCAACGGCCCCCGTCCCGCCTAACCCTGTAGCGTTTGACCACGGGATCTAGCCGTTTGACTTTGCACGGACGGGTTTTGACTAGTGGAACTATCCACCCGGTCGTGTTAGGTCAGCCCATACGAACACTTTAGAGCAACATCCGGGCCAAACCCACAGTAAGATCCCCTCCCTGTAGACCCGACGCGTCCGTTTCCCCCCTCCAGGTGCCGGCGGCGGCGCCGTCCGTGTGAGGGGGCACACCCCGGAGACGCGTGCCGCCTCTTCGGACATGCCAGCACACCATCCCGCATGTATGAGGGCCCGGTGCGACTCTCGGGTGGCATTGCTACCCCCCCCCATGGCCCCCGTCCCGCCTAACCCTGTAGCGTTTGACCACGGGATCTAGCCCTTTGACTTTGCACGGACGGGTCTTGACCAGTGGAACTATCGACCCGGTCGTGTTAGGTCAGCCTGTACGAACACTTTAGAGCAACATCCGGGCCAAACCCACAGTAAGATCCCCTCCGTGTAGACCCGACGCGTCCGTTTCCCCCCTCCAAGTGCCGGCGTCGGCGCTGTCTGTGTGAGGGGGCACACCCCGGAGACGCGTGCCGCCTCTTCGGACATGCCAGCACACCATCCCGCATGTATGAGGGCCCGGTGCGACGCTCGGGTGGCATTGATACCCCCCCCCCCCACACGGCCCCCGTCCCGCCTAACCCTGTAGCGTTTGACCACGGGATCTAGCCCTTTGACTTTGCACGGACGGGTTTTGACCAGTGGAACTATCGACCCGGTCGTGTTAGGTCAGCCTATACGAACACTTTAGAGCAACATCCGGGCCAAACCCACAGTAAGATCCCCTCCCTGTAGACCCGACGCGTCCGTTTCCCCCCTCCAGGTGCCGGCGGCTGCGCCGCTCGTGTAAGGGGGCACACCCCGGAGACGCGAGCCGCCTCTTCGGACATGCCAGCACACCACCCCGCATGTATGAGGGCCCGGTGCGACGCTCGGGTGGCATTGCTACCCCCCAACGGCCCCCTTCCCGCCTAACCCTGTAGCGTTTGACCACGGGATCTAGCCCTTTGACTTTGCACGGACGGGTTTTGACCAGTGGAACTATCCACCCGGTCGTGTTAGGTCAGCCCATACAAACACTTTAGAGCAACATCCGAGCCAAACCCACAGTAAGATCCCCTCCCTGTAGACCCGACGCGTCCGTTTCCCCCCTTCAGGTGCCGGCGGCGGCGCCGTCCGTGTGAGGGGGCACACCCCGGAGAAGCGTGCCGCCTCTTCGGACATGCCAGCACACCACCCCGCATGTATGAGGGCCCGGTGCGACGCTCGGGTGGCATTGCTACCCCCCCCCCCCCCACGGCCCTCGTCCCGCCTAACCCTCTAGCGTTTGACCACGGGATCTAGCCCTTTGACTTTGCACGGACACGTTTTAACCAGTGGAACTATCCACCCGGTCGTGTTAGGTCAGCCCATACGAACACTTTAGAGCAACATCCAGGCCAAACCCACAGTAAGATCCCCTCCCTGTAGACCCGACGCGTCCGTTTCCCCCTTCCGGTGCCGGCGGCGGCGCCGTCCGTGTGAGGGGGCACACCCCGGAGACGCGTGCCGCCTCTTCGGACATGCCTGCACACCACCCCGCATGTATGAGGGCCCGGTGCGACGCTCGGGTGGCATTGCTACCCCCCACGGCCCCCGTCCCGCCTAACCCTGTAGCGTTTGACCACGGGATCTAGCCCTTTGACTTTGCACGGACGCGTTTTGACCAGTGGAACTATCCACCCGGTCGTGTTAGGTCAGCCCATACGAACACTTTAGAGCAACATCCGGGCCAAACCCATAGTAAGATCCCCTCCCTGTAGACCCGACGCGTCCGTTTCCCCCCTTCAGGTGCCGGCGGCGGCGCCGTCCGTGTGAGGGGGCACACCCCGGAGACGCGTGCCGCCTCTTCGGACATGCCAGCACACCACCCCGCATGTATGAGGGCCCGGTGCGACGCTCGGGTGGCATTGCTACCCCCCCACGGCCCCCGTCCCGCCTAACCCTGTAGCGTTTGACCACGGGATCTAGCCCTTTGACTTTGCACGGACGGGTTTTGACCAGTGGAACTATCCACCCGGTCGTGTTAGGTCAGCCCATACGAACACTTTAGAGCAACATCCGGGCCAAACCCACAGTAAGATCCCCTCCCTGTAGACCCGACGCGTCCGTTTCCCCCCTCCAGGTGCCGGCGGTGGCGCCGTCCGTGTGAGGGGGCACACCCCGGAGACGCGTGCCGCCTCTTCGGACATGCCAGCACACCATCCCGCATGTATGAGGGCCCGGTGCGACGCTCGGGTGGCATTGATACCCCCCCCCCCCCCACGGCCCCCTTCCCGCCTAACCCTGTAGCGTTTGACCACGGGATCTAGCCCTTTGACTTTGCACGGACGGGTTTTGACCAGTGGAACTATCCACCCGGTCGTGTTAGGTCAGCCCATACAAACACTTTAGAGCAACATCCGAGCCAAACCCACAGTAAGATCCCCTCCCTGTAGACCCGACGCGTCCGTTTCCCCCCTTCAGGTGCCGGCGGCGGCGCCGTCCGTGTGAGGGGGCACACCCCGGAGACGCGTGCCGCCTCTTCGGACATGCCAGCACACCACCCCGCATGTATGAGGGCCCGGTGCGATGCTCGGGTGGCATTGCTACCCCCCCCCCCCCCACGGCCCCCGTCCCGCCTAACCCTGTAGCGTTTGACCACGGGATCTAGCCCTTTGACTTTGCACGGACGGGTTTTGACTAGTGGAACTATCCACCCGGTCGTGTTAGGTCAGCCCATACGAACACTTTAGAGCAACATCCGGGCCAAACCCACAGTAAGATCCCCTCCCTGTAGACCCGACGCGTCCGTTTCCCCCCTCCAGGTGCCGGCGGCGGCGCCGTCCGTGTGAGGGGGCACATCCCGGAGACGCGTGCCGCCTCTTCGGACATGCCAGCACACCATCCCGCATGTATGAGGGCCCGGTGCGACGCTCGGGTGGCATTGCTACCCCCCCCCCCCCACGGCCCCCGTCCCGCCTAACCCTGTAGCGTTTGACCACGGGATCTAGCCCTTTGACTTTGCACGGACGGGTCTTGACCAGTGGAACTATCGACCCGGTCGTGTTAGGTCAGCCTATACGAACACTTTAGAGCAACATCCGGGCCAAACCCACAGTAAGATCCCCTCCGTGTAGACCCGACGCGTCCGTTTCCCCCCTCCAAGTGCCGGCGTCGGCGCCGTCTGTGTGAGGGGGCACACCCCAGAGACGCGTGCCGCCTCTTCGGACATGCCAGCACACCACCCCGCATGTATGAGGGCCCGGTGCGACGCTCGGGTGGCATTGCTACCCCCCCCCAACGGCCCCCGTTCCGCCTAACCCTGTAGCGTTTGACCACGGGATCTAGCCGTTTGACTTTGCACGGACGGGTTTTGACTAGTGGAACTATCCACCCGATCGTGTTAGGTCAGCCCATACGAACACTTTAGAGCAACATCCGGGCCAAACCCACAGTAAGATCCCCTCCCTGTAGACCCGACGCGTCCGTTTCCCCCCTCCAGGTGCCGGCGGCGGCGCCGTCCGTGTGAGGGGGCACACCCCGGAGACGCGTGCCGCCTCTTCGGACATGCCAGCACACCATCCCGCATGTATGAGGGCCCGGTGCGACGCTCGGGTGGCATTGCTACCCCCCCCCCCCCCACGGCCCCCGTCCCGCCTAACCCTGTAGCGTTTGACCACGGGATCTAGCCCTTTGACTTTGCACGGACGGGTCTTGACCAGTGGAACTATCGACCCGGTCGTGTTAGGTCAGCCTATACGAACACTTTAGAGCAACATCCGGGCCAAACCCACAGTAAGATCCCCTCCGTGTAGACCCGACGCGTCCGTTTCCCCCCTCCAAGTGCCGGCGTCGGCGCCGTCTGTGTGAGTGGGCACACCCCGGAGACGCGTGCCGCCTCTTCGGACATGCCAGCACACCACCCCGCATGTATGAGGGCCCGGTGCGACGCTCGGGTGGCATTGCTACCCCCCCCCCCCCCACGGCCCCCGTCCCGCCTAACCCTGTAGCGTTTGACCACGGGATCTAGCCCTTTGACTTTGCACGGACGGGTTTTGACCAGTGGAACTATCGACCCGGTCATGTTAGGTCAGCCTATACGAACACTTTAGAGCAACATCCGGGCCAAACCCATAGTAAGATCCCCTCCGTGTAGACCCGACGCGTCCGTTTCCCCCCTCCAGGTGTCGGCGACGGCGCCGTCCGTGTAAGGGGGCACACCCCGGAGACGCGTGCCGCCTCTTCGGACATGCCAGCACACCACCCCGCATGTATGAGGGCCCGGTGCGACGCTCGGGTGGCATTGCTACCCCCGAACGGCCCCCGTCCCACCTAACCCTGTAGCGTTTGACCACGGGATCTAGCCCTTTGACTTTGCACGAACGGGTTTTGACCAGTGGAACTATCCACCCGGTCGTGTTAGGTCAGCCCATACGAACACTTTAGAGCAACATCCGGGCCAAACCCACAGTAAGATCCCCTCCCTGTAGACCCGACGCGTCCGTTTCCCCCCTCCAGGTGCCGGCGGCGGCGCCGTCCGTGTAAGGGGGCACACCCCGGAGACGCGTGCCGCCTCTTCGGACATGCCAGCACACCATCCCGCATGTATGAGGTCCCGGTGCGACGCTCGGGTGGCATTGCTACCCCCCCCCCACGGCCCCCGTCCCGCCAAACCCTGTAGCGTTTGACCACGGGATCTAGCCCTTTGACTTTGCACGAACGGGTTTTGACCAGTGGAACTATCGACCCGGTCGTGTTAGGTCAGCCTATACGAACACTTTAGAGCAACATCCGGGCCAAACCCACTGTAAGATCCCCTCCATGTAGACGCGACGCGTCCGTTTCCCCCCTCCAAGTGCCGGCGGCGGCGCCGTCCGTGTGAGGGGGCACACCCCGGAGACGCGTGCCGCCTCTTCGGACATGCCAGCACACCACCCCGCATGTATGGGGGCCCGGTGCGACGCTCGGGTGGCATTGCTACCCCCCCCCCCCCCCCCCCCACGGCCCCCGTCCCGCCTAACCCTGTAGCGTTTGACCACGGGATCTAGCCCTTTGACTTTGCACGGACGGGTTTTGACAAGTGGAACTATCCACCCGGTCGTGTTAGGTCAGCCCATACGAACACTTTAGAGCAACATCCGGGCCAAACCCATAGTAAGATCCCCTCCCTGTAGACCCGACGCGTCCGTTTCCCCCCTTCAGGTGCCGGCGGCGGCGCCGTCCGTGTGAGGGGGCACACCCCGGAGACGCGTGCCGCCTCTTCGGACATGCCAGCACACCATCCCGCATGTATGAGGGCCCGGTGCGACGCTCGGGTGGCATTGATACCCCCCCCCCCACGGCCCCCTTCCCGCCTAACCCTGTAGCGTTTGACCACGGGATCTAGCCCTTTGACTTTGCACGGACGGGTTTTGACCAGTGGAACTATGCACCCGGTCGTGTTAGGTCAGCCCATACAAACACTTTAGAGCAACATCCGAGCCAAACCCACAGTAAGATCCCCTCCCTGTAGACCCGACGCTTCCGTTTCCCCCCTTAAGGTGCCGGCGGCGGCGCCGTCCGTGTGAGGGGGCACACCCTGGAGACGCGTGCCGCCTCTTCGGACATGCCAGCACACCACCCCGCATGTATGAGGTCCCGGTGCGATGCTCGGGTGGCATTGCTACCCCCCCCCCACGGCCCCCGTCCCGCCTAACCCTGTAACGTTTGACCACGGGATCTAGCCCTTTGACTTTGCACGGATGGGTTTTGACTAGTGGAACTATCCACCCGGTCGTGTTAGGTCAGCCCATACGAACACTTTAGAGCAACATCCGGGCCAAACCCACAGTAAGATCCCCTCCCTGTAGACCCGACGCGTCCGTTTCCCCCCTCCAGGTGCCGGCGGCGGCGCCGTCCGTGTGAGGGGGCACACCCCGGAGACGCGTGCCGCCTCTTCGGACATGCCAGCACACCATCCCGCATGTATGAGGGCCCGGTGCGACGCTCGGGTGGCATTGCTACCCCCCCCCCCACGGCCCCCGTCCCGCCTAACCCTGTAGCGTTTGACCACGGGATCTAGCCCTTTGACTTTGCACGGACGGGTCTTGACCAGTGGAACTATCGACCCGGTCGTGTTAGGTCAGCCTATACGAACACTTTAGAGCAACATCCGGGCCAAACCCACAGTAAGATCCCCTCCGTGTAGACCCGACGCGTCCGTTTCCCCCCTCCAAGTGCCGGCGTTGGCGCCGTCCGTGTGAGGGGGCACACCCCAGAGACGCGTGCCGCCTCTTCGGACATGCCAGCACACCACCCCGCATGTATGAGGGCCCGGTGCGACGCTCGGGTGGCATTGCTACCCCCCCCCCCCCCAACGGCCCCCGTCCCGCCTAACCCTGTAGCGTTTGACCACGGGATCTAGCCGTTTGACTTTGCACGGACGGGTTTTGACTAGTGGAACTATCCACCCGGTCGTGTTAGGTCAGCCCATACGAACACTTTAGAGCAACATCCGGGCCAAACCCACAGTAAGATCCCCTCCCTGTAGACCCGACGCGTCCGTTTCCCCCCTCCAGGTGCCGGCGGCGGCGCCGTCCGTGTGAGGGGGCACACCCCGGAGACGCGTGCCGCCTCTTCGGACATGCCAGCACACCATCCCGCATGTATGAGGGCCCGGTGCGACTCTCGGGTGGCATTGCTACCCCCCCCCCCATGGCCCCCGTCCCGCCTAACCCTGTAGCGTTTGACCACGGGATCTAGCCCTTTGACTTTGCACGGACGGGTCTTGACCAGTGGAACTATCGACCCGGTCGTGTTAGGTCAGCCTGTACGAACACTTTAGAGCAACATCCGGGCCAAACCCACAGTAAGATCCCCTCCGTGTAGACCCGACGCGTCCGTTTCCCCCCTCCAAGTGCCGGCGTCGGCGCCGTCTGTGTGAGGGGGCACACCCCGGAGACGCGTGCCGCCTCTTCGGACATGCCAGCACACCACCCCCCATGTATGAGGGCCCGGTGCGACGCTCGGGTGGCATTGCTACCCCCGAACGGCCCCCGTCCCACCTAACCCTGTAGCGTTTGACCACGGGATCTAGCCCTTTGACTTTGCACGGACGGGTTTTGACCAGTGGAACTATCCACCCGGTCGTGTTAGGTCAGCCCATACAAACACTTTAGAGCAACATCCGGGCCAAACCCACAGTAAGATCCCCTCCCTGTAGACCCGACGCGTCCGTTTCCCCCCTCCAGGTGCCGGCGGCGGCGCCGTCCGTGTAAGGGGGCACACCCCGGAGACGCGTGCCGCCTCTTCGGACATGCCAGCACACCATCCCGCATGTATGAGGTCCCGGTGCGACGCTCGGGTGGCATTGCTACCCCCCCCCCACGGCCCCCGTCCCGCCAAACCCTGTAGCGTTTGACCACGGGATCTAGCCCTTTGACTTTGCACGAACGGGTTTTGACCAGTGGAACTATCGACCCGGTCGTGTTAGGTCAGCCTATACGAACACTTTAGAGCAACATCCGGGCCAAACCCACTGTAAGATCCCCTCCATGTAGACGCGACGCGTCCGTTTCCCCCCTCCAAGTGCCGGCGGCGGCGCCGTCCGTGTGAGGGGGCACACCCCGGAGACGCGTGCCGCCTCTTCGGACATGCCAGCACACCACCCCGCATGTATGGGGGCCCGGTGCAACGCTCGGGTGGCATTGCTACCCCCCCCCCACGGCCCCCGTCCCGCCTAACCCTGTAGCGTTTGACCACGGGATCTAGCCCTTTGACTTTGCACGGACGGGTTTTGACAAGTGGAACTATCCACCCGGTCGTGTTAGGTCAGCCCATACTAACACTTTAGAGCAACATCCGGGCCAAACCCATAGTAAGATCCCCTCCCTGTAGACCCGACGCATCCGTTTCCCCCCTTCAGGTGCCGGCGGCGGCGCCGTCCGTGTGAGGGGGCACACCCCGGAGACGCGTGCCGCCTCTTCGGACATGCCAGCACACCATCCCGCATGTATGAGGGCCCGGTGCGACGCTCGGGTGGCATTGATACCCCCCCCACGGCCCCCTTCCCGCCTAACCCTGTAGCGTTTGACCACGGGATCTAGCCCTTTGACTTTGCACGGACGGGTTTTGACCAGTGGAACTATCCACCCGGTCGTGTTAGGTCAGCCCATACAAACACTTTAGAGCAACATCCGAGCCAAACCCACAGTAAGATCCCCTCCCTGTAGACCCGACGCGTCCGTTTCCCCCCTTCAGGTGCCGGCGGCGGCGCCGTCCGTGTGAGGGGGCACACCCTGGAGACGCGTGCCGCCTCTTCGGACATGCCAGCACACCACCCAGCATGTATGAGGGCCCGGTGCGATGCTCGGGTGGCATTGCTACCCCCCCCCGCCACGGCCCCCGTCCCGCCTAACCCTGTAGCGTTTGACCACGGGATCTAGCCCTTTGACTTTGCACGGACACGTTTTAACCAGTGGAACTATCCACCCGGTCGTGTTAGGTCCGCCCATACGAACACTTTAGAGCAACATCCAGGCCAAACCCACAGTAAGATCCCCTCCCTGTAGACCCGACGCGTCCGTTTCCCCCCTTTAGGTGCCGGCGGCGGCGCCGTCTGTGTGAGGGGGCACACCCCGGAGATGCGTGCCGCCTCTTCGGACATGCCAGCACACCATCCCGCATGTATGAGGGCCCGGTGCGACGCTCGGGTGGCATTGCTACCCCCCCCCACGGCCCCCGTCCCGCCTAACCCTGTAGCGTTTGACCACGGGATCTAGCCCTTTGACTTTGCACGGACGGGTTTTGACCAGTGGAACTATCGACCCGGTCGTGTTAGGTCAACCCATACGAACACTTTAGAGCAACATCCGGGCCAAACCCACAGTAAGATCCCCTCCTTGTAGACCCGACGCGTCTGTTTTCCCCCTCCAGGTGCTGGCGTCGGCGCCGTCCGTGTGAGGGGGCACACCCCAGAGACGCGTGCCGCCTCTTCGGACATGCCAGCACACCACCCCGCATGTATGAGGGCCCGGTGCGATGCTCGGGTGGCATTGCTACACCCCCCCCCACGGCCCCCGTCCCGCCTAACCCTGTAGCGTTTGACCACGGGATCTAGCCCTTTGACTTTGCACGGACATGTTTTAACCAGTGGAACTATCCAAACGGTCGTGTTAGGTCAGCCCATACGAATACATTAGAGCAACATCCAGGCCAAACCCACAGTAAGATCCCCTCCCTGTAGACCCGATGCGTCCGTTTCCCCCCTTCAGGTGCCGGCGGCGGCGCCGTCCGTGTGAGGGGGCACACCCCGGAGATGCGTGCCTCCTCT